>NC_069387.1:104551712-104854742 GCF_027475565.1 Acinonyx jubatus | reverse complement strand
CAATATTTATTCAGTTGAAAGTAGACTTCAAATTTTGAAATTTTGTCTTTTCCCAGGCTAGTGATATGTGGTACAGGTACTCCCTCATGATGCTGGGCAGAGGCAGTGAGCCGTAGCTCCCAGTCAGTCACCTGATCACAACTGATACACCTACAACCATTCTGTATCCATACAACCATTCTGTTTTTCACTTTCAGTACAGAATTCAATAATTACATGAGATAACACTATATTACAAAACAGGTTTTGTATTAGATGAGTTTGCCCAGCTGAAGGTTAATGTGAGTATTCTGAACTGTTTAAGGCAGGCTAGCCTAAGCTATGATGTTCCGAAGCTTAGGTGTATTAAATGCAGTTTCAATTTGTGATGGTTTACCGGGACATAAACCCCAAAGTAAGTCAAAGAATATCTGTAAGTCTCTTTCATTCCCACTAAATCTTGTTTCCAAATATTTATCAATACATTTCTCTTGCAACGCGGTGTCCATACTCAAGTCTTTACTGAAACAAGTCTGCTTAAAGTTGTGAATGACTTATTATTCTTCTTGGTTTCTCTTCGATTTGACACTGTCCATCACTTTCTTTCTTCACATGCTTTTTTGCCTTGAAATTTGGAATAACACTTTCCCACATTTCCCGCTACGTACACAGTAACTACTTGTCTTTTTTATGGCTTCTTTTCTTCTGCTCCATTCCTATCTGTTGGTGTTCTCCAGTTTTCAACACCCACCATAATGTCTTCTAATGACATTCTTTTCGATAAAAATATCCATTTCCTTGACTTCACTCAGCAACTATTTGCTCATGAGTGTCATTTTTTTGTAACTCTCTAGAGTTCTAGCCTGAGATCATTTTTGTGTATTGAAATCTATAATATAAATTCTGATTTGGACATCCTATAAGAAACCCTTGACTCAATGTGTTCTCAAATCAATTACTATCTCTCACCACAGAATCTCTTCCTTTTCTGGTGTTAATGATGAAGGGCACTGTGTATTAGCCAGGGTCTAATGCCAGAAATCTAGGTTCAGTTGTGATTATCCCTTCACTTTCATCTCTGCATCCAATGAGGGAAGTCCTCTCTATTTTCCTTGAATCCCTTGGCACTCATTTTACATGACAGTCACTTCTCACCAGATTAATTCCAAAGCCTCCAACTATTCTTTTATTGTTGTTGTTTTTTGTATATATTCCTTTTCTCTATTCTGCATTCTATACATTGTTGTACCAATGTTCTTTCTACCAATATGATCATATCGTTCTCTTTCATAGTTCTTTGTTGATAAGAAAATCAATAATAGCATGAAATAAACAAGAAAGCTTTAGGAAGAGCACATTACCATAGATATTAAATAACCATGTTAAATTAATAGTACAAGTTTTTTATATGAAAACAAGGCAAGTAGATAGAAATAAAATTTCCCATATGATCTTAGAATATATTTGGGATCACAAAAACCATTTCTATCAAAACTGTAGACAGGGCACCTAGATGGCTCAGTTGGTTAATGTCCGACTCTTGATTTTGGCTCAGGTCATGATCTCATGGTTCGTGAGTTCAAGTCCCATGTCAGGCTCTGAGCTGATAGCATAAAGCCTACTTGGCTTGGGATTCTCTCTCTCCCTCTCTCTCTGCCCAACCTTATCTCTCTCTCTCTCTCTCTCTCCCTCCCTCTCAAGATAAATAAACTTCAAAACATTGTAGACAAACAGTGTTGGGGTACCTGGGTGGCTCAGTCACTAAAGCGTCCAACTCTTGATTTTGCTTTAGTTCTTGATCTCGTGGTTTATGGTATTGAGCTCTACGTTGGGCTCTGTGCTAAGAGCAAGAAGCCTGCTTGAGGTTCTCTCTCTCTGTCTCTCTTTCTCTCTCTTTCTCTCTCTCTCACAAAATAAATAAATGCTTTAAAAAATAGTTTTAATGTAATGCAATGGGAATGGAGTTGGAGGTATAAAGAATCCAGTGAAAGCTGTAATCACGTTCCTATTTCAAAGCATTGCTATAAAGATAGAATATAACAAGATAAAAGCATCTTGCATTGTATATGTACATAGTTTCAAATATATATGTCATTTTTATTCATCACTTTTCTCTACCTTCTTACACTAACTCATTATAGTTATGATTCCTGTATGTTTCTTCTATCCCTACTTTTTGCTGTAATTAAAACCTGACTGTCTTCCTAAATCTTTAAATAATCTCTTTAAATATCACTGCTTAGGATTATTTAAGATTTCCTAGAATATAAAAACAGCTGTTTCACATTTTCTCCATGTCAATCCCCTGCTATCGTGTTAGCAACTTGACAACACATTATTTTAACCGTTCAGAATCCAGGGCCATCAAGTCGTGTAATGCCTATGTAGACCTCTTCTTTGTTGACACTTTATGAACTAATATTGTACTTCAAACACATAAAAAAGGATCTTTAATTCATGTATAACACCTGCTTCTCTCAAGTCATCATTCATATTACGTTTGCTCAGATCCAATTTCTACTCTAGAATGATTCAACTATAGTATGATACCAAATACGTGTTTATTGAATGACTGAAGTCAAACAAAGAAATGCATTGAGCCCCAGTTATATGCTCTGCTGGTGGTGTGTGTTGCAACTAAAATAAAGATAACTGAGTGGAGACTATGGAGAAGTTAACATAACAATAAAGAGATTATGTATAATTTAAGGAAATTAGCACTAACATGGGTTGGATGTAAGATTAGAAAGGAGAATGGTTGTAGGAGAAATGGAAATAAGATTATATTCCACACAATATAAGAAAGACCAAGAAGAAATGAATTTTTTTTATTTTGCTCATTGTTCTTTTGTGTGATTTTTTTTAAAGAATACATAGCACATAATGGACACTGATTTTTTTTTAATTGTTTTTCCTAGAAAAGGAAGAGAAGTCTTCAAAGAGGATATGAAATCTGGAAGAAAAAAAAACCCTAAAATTTCAATGATCAGATATGGAAAATAAGAAAATTCTAGGTTCGTAGCAAGGCCCTCTCCTACCAACCTCTTATTCCATTGCAGAAAAAAAGCAACAGAAGCAAGGGAAAATCGTAATGATTTTTGAAGTAAAGTAAGATCATGGGTTGAGTTGCATTTTCCCAGGGCAATTATGTGAGGAGTCTGCAGGCTTGAGGGGGAAGTATGTAGGGAAAGATATTAGTAAAACACATCAAATGAAATTTGCTAAAACGTTAGTAAAACACATCAAAATGAAATTATTTCTGAGAGATAGTTTAGAATAAAAAGGTCAAGACTAAACTATACATCCAAATACCCCCATATGCTAAATAAATTGCCAGACCACCTATACAGAATATACTTAGCGAGTATGGAATGGTTCTACTGGCATTAGTCTTCGATCCTCCACCAGGCAATACAGGAAAGGCAAAAAATTCATGGAGCATGTGATGAAAATAGAGGCTGAAGCTTCTGCACAAAAGAGCTGTTGGTGTATTACAGAATATGTGGATTATTTCCATCAACTCCAGGCCAGTGAAAACATGTTAAGAGAACAAATTTGGAGACCTTTTTCATAATGCTTGATCAATATAGTTGAAGCTATGTTTGTAATTCCTCAGCAGTCTCTCATTCTTCTTTCCTCTTTGAAGCTAAATATTATTGCATCTATGTTTTTATTATTTATTGCTTACACATATGTCCATGTGTCACATATCTATGTACATACATGCACATGCATGTATCCATAGTGATAAAGGATTGCTTTGTTTATATAATCAACACAACTTGCTGTCATAATATATGCTTGCAACTTTTTTTTTTACACAAAATTGCTTTTAAGATTTATCCATTTTGGTAAATATAAATCAAGTATATTCACTTTGCTGATGTATGATGTTCCTGTGTATGAATTTTTCATACCTGATTTATAGTTTCCAATCTTAAATTCTATTTCATTTGTTTTCTTTTCTATCACAAATAAATCTGTAATGAATAACACTGTACTCCTTTCATTACACAAGTATAATGAAGTTTTTGTAGGATATATTGGTATCAGGGATTTTTCTGGGTCTTAGGATATAAGGATCTTCTAAGACTTTCTTGATATTATTTAATTATAATGATACTTGTGTCATACACACATTTCCCAAAATGTTTAAGCTCTGCTTCTGAACTTTCTATTTTGCTGTATTAATCTCTTTACCTACTCCTGACCCAACACCAAAAGTCTTGAATTTTACAGATTTGTGTCTTAAACTTTTATAGTCATATATTTCCTCCTTAGGCTCTATGTTATATTGTCTGGGCTATCCCTTGGCCTTTAAAATTTCCCATAAACTTAAAGAAGGGCCTTAAATTTTAATGAAAATAGGAAACAACTTTGGGATTTTGAGTTCATTGCTTTGAATTTATATTATATAAAGCATTGATATCTTTTGAACATTGAGCATCCCCATTCATGAATACATATTTCTGTGTAATTATATCATTTTAAAACATTCATTAACACATTATATATACATACCCATACATATCCTGCCTTTTTTTTTTTGGCTTATTCGTATGTACTGAAAAATGTTATTACTATAGTGAGTTATTTCTATTTTTTTAAAGTTTATTTTGTTTATTCTGAGAGAAGAGAAAGGGAGGGGCAGAGAGGAGGGTGAGAGAGAGAATCCCAAGCAGGATCCATACTGTCAGTGCAAAGCCAGTTGTGGGGCTCAAAATCACAAAGGGTCAGGTCATGACCCGAGCTGAAAACAAAAGTCAGACGCTAACCAACTGAGCCACCCAGGCACCCCATGAGTGAGATACCTTTAAATTACTTTCTAATTTGTTGTTGCTAGCATGTATAACACATTTAAGCAAGTGTATATCCACGAACTTGCTGTGCTCAGGTAGTATTTAATAAGTGATGAAAAATTTGTTAGATTTTCTATCAGAAATAAGTATACTATCTGCACGGGAAGAAAATTAATAATTTCTAATATGTGTATCTTTATTATTGTTACTATTACTACTACTACTTTGTCTAGGACTGCCTATGTAATAACTAAAGAAGTAAAAGCATTGGTATTTTTATTTTTATTGATACTAAAGGAAATATTTCTAATACCTCTCTCATTTATTAAAATGTGTACTGGCAGGGCGCCTGGGTGTCTCAGTCGGTTAAGCATCCGACTTCGGCTCAGGTAATGGTCTTGCGGTTCTTGAGTTCAAGCCCCACGTTGGGCCCTGTGCTGACAGCTCGGAGCCTGGAGCCTGCTTCAGATTCTGTGTCTCCCTCTCTCTCTGCCCCTCCCCCACTCATGCTTTCTCTCACTCTCAAAAATAAGTAAACATTAAAGATAAGATAAGATAAGATAAGATAAGATAAGATAAGATAAGATAAAATAAAATATAAAATAAAATAAAATAAAATTAAATTAAATTAAATTAAATTAAAATGTGTACTGGCTGGCCCAGTCAGAAGACTATGCAACTCTTGATCTCAGAGTCATGAGTTTGAGCCCCATGCTGGATGTAGAGATTACCTAAATAAAAATTTAAAAACTTAATAAATAAATATATAAATAAATAAGTTTTTCACTTTGTTTTGCAAACCTAATTAGGAAATTTGTTTCTAGTCCCTCTTTGTAAAAATTATGAATCTAATAGTAAGTATGCAATATTTATCAAATGATTTTTTATGTGTTTAAAAATTATAAAATTTGTATATTTTAATTTGATAATAAGGTAAATTTTACTACTAGAACAAATATTCTAGTGTTAAACATTCATCCCTTGTCTAGTTCCCTAAAACAGATGCACCTTCTTTGTGTGTGAGTCTACTTTATTCTCATTCATACTTCTGAGTTTGTATCACTGCATGGAATTTATTTTTTCCCTCATCTAAGAACTTCGAAGACTGTATCACCTCACCTCAATTCTAAAATTTCTCTCAGACCTTTAGAAGCCATACCAATGCCAGGTTTTCTTAATTTATGCTGTCTTTATAGTCATTACAACATGTAACTTTTTGACTTAGATAGCCACTCTTCTTTAAGTTTATTATAAGCTGCTTGAAGGAACAATTCTTGCATTAGATCCCTTGTGCATCTCTTTCCTTTATAGCCTACTGTGGTGTAAGACAGATAATTAACATTACATTGGATTGATTCAAAGAGAACAGAAATAGTGATAGAATATATAAGTGGGGAGAGGCACACACACAGAAAGTTATATATTTGAGAGAAAGGAATGAAAAGTAGGAATAAAATGTTAAAAAAAAAAAAAACAGCTTAAGATATTGACCAAGACAGAAAGGTAAAGAGTAGAAGAATATTTTAGTGGATATTGGATATTGTTTGGAAGTGACTATTTTGGGAAAATTTGACTTTCTATTAACGTATCATTGCCATTTGTCCATTAAAAAAAAAAAAGAGTTCACAACTCAACAGCTCTTCTCTGAACGTGGTATCAATATGGGGCAGTGAAGAGGGTATTGAATAAATAAAAAGATGTATATTTCAAACAAATTTCTGTCATTAATTATTTGATTGACTCTGAGCAAAACACCAAATAGATTTTCTCTTGGTCTTTTTTTACGTTGGCGTGATACAATATGCCTATAACAACATTTCTTGAAGTGTTTTCTTTAGAACAATAGTGCTATAAAATATTCCTAAAAAAATGTGTATATATGCAGATAGATGGGCAGATTTTACATATATATATATATATATATATATATGCACAAAAACTACACATACTCACATTTTTTTTTGTTTCTGGAATCGCTGCCTACCATATCATATCATCCCTTACAGATTTATAATGCACCTGAACATGTTCTATAAGGCCTGAGAATTCCTACTGTAAAGAAATTTGACCATTTGTTCCAACATTTTGCAAAAGTACTTGTAAACCACTGAACAATGATATTTTCAAGGTCACCAATAGGTCATCATTGTTCTTATATGATAAGTCTACTCCAAGCAACCTATTTTGAGGGAGAACAATTATTAAACTACAGAAACAATTCCCCACTTAATAATCTCATTGACTGCAATTACCCTGACACATATTTTTCCAGGTGAAGAGTTCCTAATATCTAAGATACACAACCAAATTGAACACTAGAACATCTAAAGTTGTCATGGTTGAAATAATATGAAAATCTTTGGCATGATTATCACATTAAGAAAGAATCAAGGGCTCATTCATGTGCATATCTCAAAAAATAACAAAAGAAATATTCAATACATACACATTGTGTTCACTGATGCTAATGCATTGGATATTTGGAAACAAACAGACATTTTTGTATTTGCAATGAAATCTTTTATTATTAGGATATTCTAGAAAGCTGTTTCTTTTAAACATAATATAGTTAAAACTTTATGTATCTATATATTACTCTTACAATAAATGTAATTCAGCAAAAGTAGAAAAAAGCTAAATGGAATGATTTTTTAAAAATATGCTGAGCACTGATGTTTCAGATTAGGCGAAAAATGAATATAGAATGAAAACATGATTTTGGATTCCTTAAGGGATCTTCTGGACATTTTCAAAATTATTGGAAATATTACCTTTATTTTTATCATTTCATTTTTAAAGAAAAGTCTTTTTTATTTGCTAAAAAATAGATAATTAGTGTTTTTTTTTATCTTGTAGATTAAGCTTTAGTGATAACAGGTAAGTTATGAAAACTCCAGTCTTATGAAGATGGATTGAAAGAAGGAAATGCAATCAGGAAAAAGAAACTTACAAAGACAGAAATGAGAGAGATTTCATTGTTTTACCAAGCTAAAGATATATATAAAATAAATAATGAAGGAGCAACAAAAAATGAAAGGTTAAAGATAATAGGTATGATTTCTTTAGGTTAATGATTCATGTCACAAATGATGCTAAACAAAGGGAATTTAGAGGCTTGGAGACCTTTCAATGGCCATTATAGAAAAGACTGAAGAGTATTGCAATCTAATTTTATATCATGTGATTATCAGGCTTTTATCTCAGATTGTAAGGTTTGTGAGGGTAAAAATGAGTACAAATGGTTTTCTATGTTAGTCAGCATAGGTAATAATGAGTCTAGAGAATGTCGTTACCACTCAGGAAGGTAAACATCAAGGCAATAATAGAGTGCCTTGCCAGGAAGAACAAACAGTAACAGTCTGAATTTTCGTATCTCTGGGATGTCCTCTGAAGTTTCTGTCTCTTTGTATCTACCCAGTGTTTGAATTATCTAATGAACCAAATGAGTTATATTATACCATGGTGATATCGCATTTATTCTTAGTTATGAAAATATACAGTAAGAGAGGTATATTCAAATTGAAATGGATATAAGGCAATTAAATGGTTCTGAAAAATAATTGAAAAACTGTTGGAAGCTGAGTTTGCTATTCTGAAGATGAAGTAACTCAAAATGGGAGGGGTGGTAGGATACCATGACTGCTTTCAAATAGTTGAAAAGCAGGGGCACCTGGGTGGCTCGGCCAGTTAAGCATCGACTTTGGCTCAGGTCATAATTTCAAGGCTTGTGAGGTTGTGCCCCACATTGGGCTATGTGCTGACAGCTCAGAGCCTGGAGCCTGCTTTGGATTCTGTGCCTCCTTCTCTCTCTGTCCCCCCCCCCCCCGACTCCTGCTCTGTCTCTCTCTCTCTCTCAAAAATAAACATTAAAAAAATAGTTGAAAAGCAGACTAATATGAAGGGGATCAGACACAATGGTCACTACAGATATAACCGGACCTCACAAGCTAGAGGGTTATTGATTTCCAAGTAAGACAATGATGTATATTCTAGTTGTCTGCCTCAGAACGTAGTGAACTTCTGTCATGGGTGCTCTTAAAGCACAGATATTTGCAGAGGAATTAAACATTGGAAAATTAACATTTTTTGAGGATCTCATCTAACCCTGTTATACTATAAACTTTAATTTGCGGTTAACCTCTGCAAATTATGTCTAGACATCTAAAAGCAAGTTATATTCTCACGGTATAAATGTTCTACTCATTCACTGCTGTCAAATTATGGAATCAGCTTGTTTCTTCCTTTGCATTACTTGCAAATACAATTTCTTTAGGGTAACGTCATTAATCTTTTCAGCTTTGTTGTAAATCTGTCATCTCAGAAGGATTCTTTTATTTTGGTAGAATTTGTATTTCATATAGAACACTGAAAAATGAATTCTCTATCACATGGTGAAATCTGCAGTTTAATAATTCATCAAATGTGAGCCAACCAATGGATCTTTTGAACCCTCCCTTTTGCCTTCACTGGAATTCTTTCGGCCTTTGTTCTGTATCATAAAAAGGGTCTTAACATGTGGAAGAAATCATCAGAAACTTGAACAAGATTTTATTCTTAGACATGTAAATTTGAACAAATTCTTGACAATGACAGGACTATCAAAGGAATATGGCATGCATCTGGGCAGGTTCTCCCGGATAGCCCCCCAGCTGACTGATCTTTGGGTACGTTAATGGACGCCAACGTAAGTAAGCAGTGTCTAACCAGTCACTTTCCATAGTGCAGTCAGCCAAAGACCCAGATGTTGCTTCTGCTGCTGTTAATTCTTGCTCAAAAAAAAAAAAAAAATGTGTGTCAACCCAGTAACTAGGACCTGCAGCCATACTATTCCCTACACATCCATTGTACTTTTCATTTCATTTCTACAGAAAAATTGGAATAAAAAAGTATATAACTATATGTCGTGTTGAAAATATTGGGAATTAAAAAATGCACTGACTTGCCAATTACATTTCTATCTTAAAACCATACATCGATCCCTTGCTAGTGTTCAGTGTATTTGACTAGTGTGCATGATATTCTTTCATTGTTGTGGAGGTCATGTTTCTTCTACTGTGGCCTTCAAAACATCATCCAACTTCATACTTAACGATATGCAAAGACATGTCTAATACATCTGGCCACATCAAAACAATAAATCTTGCTGTACATGATGTTAACGCACTCAAGTTTCAATCCTCTTAGGTATGAGTGAATAAAGTAATTTATTATAGGTGTTTAGTAGAACTTGTTGTACCTATTGTGAGCTGCTTAAAAAACTCTGGTGATAAGCTTTTAAATTGTTAATATTAAACAGACACAAAATTTTCCTTAGAGATCTATTCCAGAGCTCTTTTCTGCTAAATCACATCCAAGAATACGAATTAATTCTGCTGTATGTTTTAATAAAGATGGTTAATTTATATTGTTTTTGGAAAAATAGGTTGAAAACTAAATAAATTTTCAAGTTTTATATGTAAATGTAGATTTACATGCATATGAAATGTACATGACACCCTATAAGCATTCTAACCCCACCTAAATTTAATTTTACTATTCTTTAATAAATGGTTTTATCATGAAAATTATTCTTAATTTAAAATATATTCAATTATGTTCATCTATATTTTGATAGTTTTATAAATATTTTAAGAAGCAATTAGTTAGAAGATGTT
Source organism: Acinonyx jubatus (assembly GCF_027475565.1). Taxonomy (NCBI): domain Eukaryota; kingdom Metazoa; phylum Chordata; class Mammalia; order Carnivora; family Felidae; genus Acinonyx; species Acinonyx jubatus. Next base: position 104,844,310 of record NC_069387.1, on the reverse strand, counting down.
TCATAGAAAATCAATAAAATATGTCAATACATATTTTTTTTGTTTTAAGTCATTTTAGAACTATACTTGGCAAACCTATATTAGCAGCATTCACAATGAATATCTGCTATATAGAGAAAAAAAAGAGCACTTTTTTGTCTTCATAAAAAGCTGACATCTAACTTTATTAAATAAATTTTTATTTAAGTGTATTTATTTGGGTTTTTTTTAATTTCAAACAAGGACTCTCTGCTTGTTCCCTAGTGGTTATTAATTTCTCCAAAAATGAAGCCCAAAGCCCTTTGAAGAATCTTGCTCAATATACAAAAGGATTATTTTATAAAACCAGTCCCATTTTGTGTACTCTTTCCTTTTTAATTCATTTTCTACCTGGGACTTCCCAAGCAGGTGTCCTGGGTAATATATACTTAGTTTTAAAAAAAAAAATAAAGGAACCTCCTCATATACTGATGCATTTTTATAAAATTTCCAAGACGAAGAAACTATCATATATAATTTTTCTTAGGCTTACTTGGCCACAGACAACTTTCATTGCTGAGCATTTCTCTGGAATAACACTTTAAGAAACACATTCTGCAAAATGCGTTAACTGCATTTATGGCTTTTATTTTTAACACCATGTACTATCATGTCTCTTTACATGTTGCATGGAAAACCTTGACCTTTCTCTTGCTAGCAAAACCGTCATGGCTCAGTTCCCTTGACTTCCCTTTACTTCTGCAAACTATGCTAATTCACTACTCTCTATTATATCACCATTGATGTATTTCATCAAATCTAAGGCATCTTTGGGTGTATCTTGTATTGAGATTTTCAGCTCTTTAAGAAATAAAAACTCAGTGCCTGGGTGGCCCAGTCAGTTAAGCTTCTGACTCTTGGTTTTGGCTCAGTCAAAATCGTATGGTTCTTGGGATCAAGCCCCACATTGGGCTCTGTGCTGACAGCGTGGAGCCTGCTTAGGATTCTCTCTCTCTCTTTCTCTCAAAATAAATAAACACCCAGGTGCCCCTATTACATACTTTTGATGTTATAATCCCCTAAGCTGAATGATGAATAGATGAATAGGTGCACATTATGTTTGGAATAGTTGAACAACTGCTCATTGAGTCTTCAAGATTTACTCCTCCTCAGACGTAAGTTTGCAAATATTGAACCAATTTGCTTTTTAAAATTGAAGGGGTCTTGCCATCTAGTTGAGTCCAAGAAGAAAAGGAGTTACTGTTATCCAATAATTATATCTATAGTAACCAAACAATATCATAATTACTTCCTGATAATTTCTAAACACACTGACAGAAGTCGTTTTTTTTTTTGTTTTTTTGTTTTTTTGTTTTTTTTTTTTGCATAACTTACTCAGGAAAGAGCTCCATCTACCAACTTATGGGACGATTCTTCCCATATACATTTTAAAACAAATAGGATTTTCCTCCTGATGAGTAAGGCTGCAGACAGATGGAATGTTGACTAAAGTAGCTGAGCAGTTGTAAATACTAACAGAAAATGTTGACTAAAATGTTGACAAAAAAACATTTTTAAATTTCACTTTGCTCACACAATTCAGCAATCTCTTAATTTGTATTTAATGATAATTTAACATGCTGCTAAAATCTGCCTGGGGTTATTTCCAAATTCAAACACAAAGTAAAGTAAATACCCCTAAATAGATGTTTTTATTGTGAAGGAATTGGTACTTTCTAGAAAGCCACGAGGGCTACTATGGTTCAAAGTATCACAATCCACACACGTGGAATTTTTTTAATTGGCCACAAACACCACAGTAATTGTTTGTTTTTTGCTGTGGAATATTTAAAATACATTTTAAGTGTTAACAGAATATTTAAAATAAGTTAGGAAACATTCAGTTTGAGACAAGAAAGAAAACATTTTAAAGGCAGTACCTTGTTTCATAGCCTTAACACTCAATGTTGCTGAACAAGTGTGTCTTTTTTTTTTAATTTTTTTTTAACGTTTATTTATTTTTGAGACAGAGAGAGACAGAGCATGAACGGGGGAGGGTCAGAGAGAGGGAGACACAGAATCCGAAACAGGCTCCAGGCTCCGAGCTGTCAGCACAGAGCCGGACGCAGGGCTCGGACTCATGGACCGCGAGATCCTGAGCCGAAGTCGGTCGCTTAACCGACTGAGCCACCCAGGCGCCCCTGGACAAGTGTGTCTTATGATTTGTTTACTGAATTTAACATGAACAAAATATGGCTGGGTGCCAAAAAGTCACACAGGGGTTAAAATAAGCCAGTTATATCTATAAAGGCACATGAGTAAAAATGAACAACCTTTGTCTCTTTAAGAAATAGTACCTCTTACAAATAATGAGAAATTAAAAAAGATAGAAATGGAAACAACAGGTGAAATACTGTAGTCTAGAGGCGCCTGGGTGGCTCAGTTGGTTAAACATCTGACTTCGGCTCAGGTCATGATCTCACAGTTTGTGGGTTCGAGCCCCATATTGGGTCCCGTGTTGGGCTGTGTGGAGACTGCTTAGGATTCTCTCTCTCCCTCTCACTCTGCCCCTTCCCTGCTCATGCAGTCTCATCTCTCTCTCTCTCTCAAAATAAATAAATAAACTGAAAAAAAAAAATAAAAAGACTGTAGTCTAGTGAACTATGTAAAATGCTTCCATCAAAAAGAATTACATGTATAAATGTAACAATGACAGCAAGGCTTGGAATCTAAATAGAGAATAGTTTTTGGTGGTTTTTTTGTTTTTTTTTTATTTTTTTTTTCAACGTTTATTTATTTTTGGGACAGAGAGAGACAGAGCATGAACGGGGGAGGGGCAGAGAGAGAGGGAGACACAGAATCAGAAACAGGCTCCAGGCTCTGAGCCATCAGCCCAGAGCCTGACGCGGGGCTCGAGCTCACGGACCGCGAGATCGTGACCTGGCTGAATTCGGACGCTTAACTGACTGCGCCACCCAGGCGCCCCGAGAATAGTTTTGATAAAGGTTTTCACATGGTGGTATCTTTTTTCAGTCTTGTCTCCAAAGGAGAACTATATAGTATTGGTTTGCTGTAGACTTGTCAGGGTCATGATAACCAGTGTGTGTATATGTGTGTGTATGTGTGTGTGCATATGCGTTTGTGTGTGAGCAAACATACCAAACTGACTAAAACCAAAAAGATCACTGTCCCTAAATACTTTGTATATAAAAAATAGAGCGGTCTAAGCTAATGTCAGGATGTCCAAAACATACTACATCTTAGTCTAAATAATGAATGTTTATTACTTAACAATTTTGCAATGCTCCTTTTTTACTTGTAAGAAAACTATTTGATTGTATCATTTCTGATATTGACTGGGCAGGACAGTAGTACACAGTGCATGAACAGCTTAGTGTGTGAGTGTGTGTGTACCCTAAATACTGAAACATAATTAATCCTAATATCAATTTTATTCTTAGAAGCTAAGAAGGTTCAACAACTAAATCCAATGTTTTAAACATGGAGAATTTACACCTTAAAAAGACCAGAATTTTATCCTGTAAATACATCCCTATATTCTATACTATAATTTAAATTATAATTTAAATATAATTAAATTTAAATATTTGATTAATTTAATTAAAATATTTGAATCACATAGAAATATCATGACATTCAAAGAGAATATAAATCTTTATCATGTTCTGTATTTCTATCATTATGTTTTTTAAGTATGTAACAAATCTGAAGGTCCAGTGCTTATATGATTTTAATTGCAGAAATAATTATTTTTTAATTGACAACAGGTTTTACAATGCACAAATCCAAGACTACCATTTGAAGGAGTCATCCTGTGGAGACTGGTTTATTCATTGCTCATTGCAATCTCTTTACAGACATTTCAGAGCTAAAAACAAAAACAAAACAAAAAAAAAAACAAACCACCACCACCAACAATAACAAATCTAAAGCCACAAAAACCAAACCAATAAATCAACCAAACAACAGAAAGAAATTCATCCAGCAACAATCACACAAACAGAAAAATAAAAATCTACACATATCTGAACTGAATTAAATAGGGGAGACAAGCATGGTAAAAGGCATCCATTTATTGATACACATTGCAGCAAGCTTTCTGAGGTGGCAGCTTCCTGAGGACTCATTAGCAGTTTGGTCAATAGCAAGAAGCTTGGCCTGGAACCTGCCACTCTTGGCATCCCAATGATTTGTAAGCCACATAGGACCTGGGTATAGTCATTCCTACAAAAGCATTTTCTCTTGTCTGCAGCTGAACCATAAGTATTATCCAATTCCTACCAGGAATAGTTATGTATATCATTCTCACACAAAATGTGTCTTTCAGAATGGTAGTCTGATACTTTTTCAGATATAAATGTAATTAACACTCATCTAGTATTAAGATGGTCTGATTTACATTTAAAAAAACTTAATGTTTATTCATTTTTGAGAGAGAGAGAGACAGAGTACAAGCAGTGGAGGGCCAGAAAGAGAGGGAGAGAATCTGAAGCAGACTCCAGGCTCCAAGCTGTTAGCACAGAGCCCCACATGGGGCTCAAACTCACAAACTGTAGATCATGACCTGAGCTGAAGAAGGATGCTCAACTGACTGAACCACCCAGCCACCCCTGGTCTTATTCTCATTTTTAAATGGATCTCTATGGCTGCTGAGTAAAAGGCAAGAGAGTCTCAAGAGAGGCAGAGAGACAAGTTAAAAAGCAACTCAAAAAGAGAGAATACTTTAATTCCATGAGGCGAATATTACTCTAGTACTAAAAACAAAGACATTGCAATAACAGTAAACTACAGAACCATATTCTCATGACCATAGTTACAAAAACTATTAATACAGTTTTAGCAAATCTAATCCAATATATAAAAAGGATACTACATCATGACTAACTTGAGTTTATCCCAGTTTGCAAGTTGGACTTAAAGTTTGAAAATGCAAAGTGTAATATGTATATGTAAAGTAGATGTGACTTTTGAAAAATGTCAATATTAACAAATTAGGAAAAAATTTAAAAAGATTATCTCAATAGATAGAAAATCCATTTGTCAAAATTCAACAACAATGTATATTAAACATATTATACTTAAAAAAAAAAACTTTCATGGGGCGCCTGGGTAGCTCAGTCGGATAAGCATCCAGCTTTTGGTTTTGGCTCAGGTCATGATCTCACAGATAATGGGTTTGAGCCCTACTGTCAGTGCAGAGCCTGCTTGGATTCTCTCTCTTTCTGCTTCCACTCCCTCCATGCGGTCTCTTTCTCTCTCAAAATAAATAAACTAAAAAAAAAAAAAAAAAAAGAGAGATACAGCGTCAATGTCAGCCACATGAAATCATGTGACTAGAGTGATTTGGTATAGTATGGTATATACCAAAGACACTATGTGAAATGAAAAGAGAAGCTGTAGGGACAATCTTCTGTTAAGTTCAAAATCAGGCAGATTAAAGGAAACAGTACAAAGGAATTATATAATGACCTTGTATTTTTGTCATTAATACAAAGGGTTATTAAACACACCCTTAGGGTGTGTTAAACCTTAACAAAAATCTTAAGACAAAAGTGGGATGAAATCAAATATATGTCAATTTGGCTATTAGCAGTCTTTGGAAAAAATAATTTGAGTAAAATTACACAGGTGGAACTAGATTGTAGGAGATTGGTCGAAGTGAGAAATTGAGACAATAAATATTGACTACTCTATTAGCATTAAGAATTTGGGGCGAGGGAGTCAACATGGCAGAGTAGTAGGGGAACCCAAAGTACCTTCGTCCCTCAAACACAGCAGTATTGAGGCCAGAAAACTTCGAATTCCAGGAATCCAGGCTACAGAGAGACAGAAACATCTTCCCGGGCCAACAGGGAGACCTTGGTGGACCATAGGTGCATGACTATAAGTTGGGAGAGCGAAAATGGGCAGCATAGGCTCAAAGAAGAGGGATCCCCTTTATGGAGAGAAAAAAGGAAGAAAAAGAGAGCTGTGGAAGTATAGGATTGTATCTGGACAAGAGAAAAACCACAGAAAGGGGACAGAAAAAATGGATAAAGAACCAATTTCTACCACAATCCATGGTTGTGGGACTTCCTCCAGACTGGCACCTGCCACCCTGTACACACACCTGGGGAGGAGGGGCAGACAGACAGCCCTGGCTAGGTACCTAGCTCAGAGGCACAGTCAGAGAGAGCAGTCCCCTACCTTGAGTGCTGTGGGAAGAGGTATATATCTGTTCCAAGGACAAAAGACCATGCAGGTGCCTGCCATCCAGAGGCCCTTTGTCTACTGTCTGGGTGGAGTGGCACTACTCCAAAGCCGAGGTGTGTGAAGCAGGATCCTTTAAGACACTGGGTATGAATCTCAGCCAAGCAACTGGGAAGCACAGGACACTGTGGAGCAGGACAAACTGGCCCACTCATGCCAACATGACAACATAAGCACAGCCTGAACAGAGTGGTCTGGGACACCCATTCCAGGGAGAAGAGACTAGGGTGTTGCCAGTTTACTCCCCATCACCAACAAGGTGGGGTTTCAGGGAACAGGACAGCAGGCACACAGTGGAGGCAGGACCTGCCTACACCAAACCATGCCCCTCCATGCCTGGTAAGTGCAGGAGCAAGATTGACACTGACAGACCAGATGGCCCCTCCTCCAGACCAGTACAGCTACTGGTTCCAAGGTACCATCAAATACCAGTCCAGTGTTTTGCATTTTCTGATTTGATTCTTGGTCAATTCTTATTATATATATATATATATATATATATATATATATATATATATATATACATACATATATTATATATAATATATAATACATATAAATACTATATATAATTTATTTATTATATATTATTATTTATTATTATTATATGTTATATATATCATATATATATATAATTTTATTCCTCTTACTTCCTCCCTTTTCTATTCTAGTTGTTGGTTTGTTTAAGCAGACATTTTTAATCTATTCTTTTTATACCTCTTCTGTATCTCCTTCTTTATTTTCCTCTCTCTCTCTTTCTCTCTCCCTGGATTAAGCCATATAGTTTCTCTGATTGAATTTTTTTTCTCTCCTTTTTCCCCACCCATCATTTCTCTCATTGTATGGGATAAGGCTTCTTCCACCACCACACCTTTTAAATTTTTTCCAGGATTACTTCAATGAACAAATCAAAGCACACCTGGTGGAAGGTCCAAATCACCACTATTAGTAGGGAGATAAAGCAACCAGAGTCACAACAAAAGATAGCACACAACACACCCAAAAACACCTCCTGAAGGGCCAGACCCTAGACATTATATGACTCCTTCTTAATATATTTGTGCTCGCAGGTGCAGGACACATAATAAGTTATTAAAACATGTAAAAAACAGAAAACTAGTTGAAATGATGAAACGGAAGAATTCTCCTCAAAAAAAAAATTTCAGGAAGAAATGACAGCTAGAGAAATGCTCTATAAACAATATATCTGAGCACGAATTTAGAATAATAGTCATAAGATTAATAGCTGGGCTTGAAAAAAGCATGGAAGACAGCAGAGAATCTATTGCTTCAGAGATCAGGGAACTAAGAAATAGAATGAATTAAGAAATGTTGTAGGGGCGCCTGGGTGGCACAGTCGGTTCAGCGTCTGACTTCAGCCAGGTCATGATCTTGCGGTCCGTGAGTTCGAGCCCCGCGTCAGGCTCTGGGCTGATGGCTCAGAGCCTGGAGCCTGTTTCTGATTCTGTGTCTCCCTCTCTCTCTGCCCCTCCCCCATTCATGCTCTGTTTCTCTCTGTCCCAAAAATAAATAAACGTTGAAAAAAAAATTAAAAAAAAAAAAGAAATGTTGTAAATGACACACAAAATTAACTAGATGCAGTGATAGCAAGGGTGGAGGAAGCAGAGGGGAGAATAAGTGAAATAGAAGATATAATTATGAAAAATGATAAAGCCAAGAAAGAGAGATAAAAACATACTAGACCACAAGGAGAGTATTAAAGAACTAAGTGGTTCAATGAAATGTAATAATATCCGTATCATAGGAGTTCCAGAAGAAGAGAGACAGAAAGGGGCAGAAGTCTTACTTGAACAAATTATAGCTGAGAACTTCCCTAATCGGGGGAAGGGAGTAGACGTCCAAATCCAGGAGGTACAGAGAATTCCATCTTCACCACGGCACATTATAGTGAAACTGGTAAAATGGAAAGATAAAGAGAATTCTGAAAGAAGCTGGGGACAAACGGGCCTTAACCTACAAGGGGAGACACATAAGGGTAGTGGCAGACCTGTTCACTGAAACCTATAGGCCAGAGGGAGTGGCAGGAAATATTCAACGTGTTGAATAGGAAAAATATGCAGCCAAGAATCCTTTATCTGCAAGGCTATCATTCAGAATAGAAGGAGAGAAAGGCTTTCCCAGACAAACAAGAACTGAAGGAGTTCATGACCACTAAACCAGTTCTGCAAGAAATCCTAAGGGAGACTCTGTGTGTGAAATGCTACAAAGGCTACAAAGTACCACAGACATCACTACAAGCATGAAACCTACAAACATCACAATGACTCAAAACCTATATCTTTCTATAATAACACTGAATGTAAATGGACTAAATGCTCCAACCAAAAGACATAGGGTATCAGAATGGATAAAGAAACAAGATCCATCTACACGCTGTCTACAAGAGACTCATTTTATACCTGAGGACACCTTCAGATTGAAAGTGAGGGGATGGAGAACCATCTATCATGCTACTAGATATCAAAAAAAAGCTGGGGTAGCCATACTTATATCAGACAAACTAGATTCTACACTAAAGGTTGTAACAAGAGCTGTAGAATGGCATTATGTCATAATTACAGGGCTTATCCATCAAGAAGAGCTAACAATTGTAACTGTTTATACCCCCAACTTGATACACCCAAATATATAAATCAATTAATCACAAACATAAGCAACCTTATGATAAAAATACAGTAATTGCAGGGACTTTAATATTCCACTTATAGTAATGGAAAGATCATCTAGGCAGAAAATCAATTAAAAAAACAATGGCCTTGAATGATACACCAGACAAGATAGAATTGACAGATATATTCAGAATTTCTCATCCCAAAGCATCAGAATACACATTCTTCTTAACTACACATGGAACATTCTCCAAGATAGATCACATACTGGGTTCAAAGTAGCCCTCAATAAATATAAAAGAACTGAAATAATACCATAAATATTTTCAGATCACAACACTATAAAACATGAAATCAACCACAAGAAGAAATTTGGAAAGCCTCCAAATGCATGGAGGTTAAAGGACATTCTCCTAAAGAATGAATGGTTCAACCAGGCAATTCAAGAAGAAATTAAAAAATATATGGAAGTAAATGAAAACATGACAGTCCAAACCTCTTGGGATGCAGCAAAGGAGTCCTAAGAGGAAAATACACTGCAGTGCAGGCCTATCTCAAGAAACAAGAAAAATCCCAAATACAAAACCTAGCCTTATATCTAAAGGAACTAGAAGCAGAGCAGCAAAGAAACCCTACAGCCAGAATAAGAAGATAAACAATAAAGATTAGAGCAGAAATAAGCAACACAGAATAAAAAAAAAAAAAAAAAAAGAACAGATCAATGAATCTAAGAGCTGGTTTTTAGAAAAAATAAACAAAATTGAATAAACTCATAGCCAAACATCTCAAAAAGAAAAGAGAGAGAACCCAAATATATAAAATCACCAATGAAAGAGAAGAGATCTCAACCAACACCACAGAAATACAATTATAAGAGAATACTATAAAAAATTATATGCCAACAAACTGGGAAACCTGGAAGAAATGGACAAATTCCTAGACAACCACACACTACCAAAACTCAAATGGAAAGAAATAGAAAATTTGAACATACCCATAACCAGTGAATAAATTAAATCAGTTACCAAAAATCTCTCAGCAAATAAGAGTCCTGGGCCAGGGAGCCTCCCAGATAATTCTACCAGACATTTAAAGCAGAGTTAATACCTATTATTCTCAAGATGTTTCAAAACATAGAAACAGAAGGAAAGTTTCCAGACTAATTCTATGAAGCCAGGCATTACCTTGATTCCCAAACAAGACAGAGACCCCACTAAAAAGGAGAATTATAGGTCAATATCCCTAATGAACATGGATGCAAAAATTCTCAACAAGATACTAGCAAATTGAATTCAACAGTATATTCAAAGAATTATTCACTGTGATTAAGTGCAATTCATTCCTGCCCTGCAGGGCTGGTTCAATATTCACAAATTAATCAATGCAATACATCACATTAATGGAAGAAAGAATAAGAACCATATGATCCTGTCAATAGATGAAAAAAAAAAGCATTTGACAAAATCAGCATCCTTTCTTAATAAAAAACCCTCAAGAAAGTTGGGATGGAAGGAATATACCTTACCATCACAAAAGCCATATATGAGAATCCCACAGTTAATATCATCCCCAATGAGGAAAAGCTGAGAGCTTTCCCCCTGAGATCAGGAACACAACAGGGATGTACACTCTCACCACTGTTGTTTAACATAGTGTTGGAAGTCCTAGCCTCAGCAGTCAGACAACAAAATGAAATAAAAGGTATTCAAATTGGCAAAGAGTAAGTCCAACTTTCACTTTCCTCAGACAACATGGTACTCTATAAGGAAAACCCAAAAGACTCTACCAAAAAACTTCTAGAACTGATACATGAATTAAGCAAAGTTGCAGGATACAAAATCAATGTAAAGAAGTTGGTTGCCTTTCTATACATCAATAATGAAGCAACAGAAGGAGAAATCAAGAAATTGATCCTGTTTACAACTGCACCAAGAACCATAAAATACCTAGAAATAAACCTAACCAAAGCTATAAAAGATCTGTATGCTGAAAACTATAGAAAACTTGTGAAAGAAATTGAAGAAGGCACAAAGAAATGGCAAAACATTCCATGCTCATGGATTAGAAGAACAAATATTGTTAAAATGTCAACAGTACCCAAAGCAATCTACACATCTAATGCAATCCTAATCAAAATTGCACTGGCATTCTTCTCAGAGACAGAACAAACAATCCTAACATTTGTATGGCACCACAAAAGACCCCAAATAGCCAAGATAATGTTGAAGAAGAAAACCAAAGCCAGAAGCATCACCATCCTGGACTTTAGCCTCTATCCCAAAGCTGTAATCATCAAGACAGTATGGTACTGGCACAAAAACACATAGACCCATGGAATAGAATAGAGAACCCAGAATTGGTCCCACAAATATATGGTCAATGAATCTTTGATAAAGCAGGAAAGAGTATCCAACGGAAAAAAGACAGTCTCTTTAGCAAATGGTGCTGCGAAAACTAAACGGCACATGCAGAAGAATGAAACTGGACAACTTTCTTACACCATACTCAAAAATAAACTCAAAATGGATGAAAGACCTAAATGTAAGACAGGAAACCATCAAGACACTAAAGGAGAAAACAGGCAACAACCTTTTTGACCTCGGATGCAGCAACTTCTTACTTGACACATCTCCGAAGGCAAGGGTTATAAAAGCAAAAATGAACTATTCGGACCTCATGAAGATAAAAAACTTCTGCACAGCAAAGGAAACAATCAACAAAACTAAAAGACAACCAACAGAATGGGAGAAGTTATTTGCAAATGACATACTGGATACAGGGTTAGTATCCAAAATCTATAAAGAACATATGAAACTCAACACCCAGAAAACAAATAATCCAGTGAAAAAATAGGCAGAAGACATGAATAGATACTTTTACAAAAAGACATCCAGATGGCCAACAGACACATGAAAAGATGTTCTATATCACTCATTATCAGGGAAATACAAATCAAAACCACAATGAGATACCACCTCACACCAAAGTGACTAAAATTAACAACTCAGGAAACAACAGATGTTGGCAAGGATGTGAAGAAATGGGAACCCTCTTGCACTTTTGGTGGGAATACAAACTGATGCAGCTGCTTTGGAAAACAGTGTAGAGGTTCCTAAAAAAATTAAAAATATAATAACCCTATGACCCATAAATAGCACTATAGGGAATTTATCCAAAGGCGACAAGAGTGCTGACTCATAGGGGCACATGTACCCCAATGTTTATAGCAGTACTTTCAACAATAGCTAATCATGGAAAGAACCCAAATGTCCATCACCTGATGAATGGATTAAGAAGATGTGATTTATATATACAATGGAATACTACTTGGTAATGAGAAAGAAGGAAATCCAGCCATGTGCAACAATGTGGATGGAACTGGAGGGTCTTATGCTAAGTCAAATAAGTCAGAGAAAGACAGATATCCTATGTTTTCACTCATATGTGGAATTTCAGAAACTTAACAGAAGACCATGGGGGAAGGGAAGGGGAAAAAGTTTCAAATAGAGAGGGAGGCACACCCATAAGAGACTCTTAAACACAGAAAACAAACTGAGGGTTGTTGGGGTGGGGGGGGAGCAGGGGAGAGGGGAAAATCGGTAATGGGCATTGAGGAGATCACCTGGGATGAGCACTGTGTGTTGTATATAAGTAATGAACCATGGGAATCAACCACCAAATCCTAGAGTACACTGTATACACTGTATGTTAGCTAATTTGACAATAAGTTATATTAAAAAAAAAAGAATGGGGTAATAAATAATGGTAATAAATAATGAGTTCTATTATAGTAGAAAGTTTTCTTATCCATTTGAAACTCTTACTTAGTGTAAGAATGACAGTCAAATGCTTATTTACTAAGGAAAAAAAGTATCACTAGAAAAAGCTTTTAAATACACAAGAGAGAAAGTCTATGAAAAAAGCATCTTGAAACAGAAAGGATGGCAAAGGGGCAGAAATAGTTCTAGTGAAGATAAAGTTCTTTGTTTTTAAAAATATTAAATGACATAACTATATCTGTATTCTTTTACCATGGTATCTAGAGAGTTGTAGGTTTTAAAACTACAGAAAATAGAGTAGAAAACTATATAGATAAATCACTGAACAGACAACAGTTTCTCTGTATCCTATAAACTTCAAATTAACAAACAAGAATTGAACATATCAAAACAATAGCTTAGAATAGATCCATTGTATTGTTAGAGACGATACTTTCTTGTTTTTTTTGGTTTATTCTGTTTATCTCCCTGTAGTCTCTTTTTAGGTCACAGAGCACATCAATATTTGTGTTCTTTTAGTACCAAGAAAAGTGTTTTAGAATTACTGTAGAAATCACAGCAATAACTTTTCTCAAGGATACAAACACTAACTACTCTTCCATTTTACTCTACAATATGCACCTAAAAAGCATCATTTTTTATGAATGTTAATATGCTAACCAGAGCTGGCCTTTCCTGGAAGAGCCTCAATTGAATTAGCATTGTGGATACTTAGGGAGTCATTTAAGAATAAAGAATATATTATGTGGCCTAAGTATATTAAATTTACTAAATGGGATTTTTGTTTAAAGCAACATTCTAAATCACTATTGTATTCCCTAGCACTTTAAATATTAATTCCCTTTGTATGGAGAAAGTTCCGATAGGAATTTGACTTAAAAAGCAGAAGCTATTTAAAGAGAAAGATGATTTTCCTACTTATAGATTTTTCAGATCTGATATACCTTATTTTGCTAACAGCCTGAATGTCATTTTTCCATTCTGTATAATTACTTTTACTATTTTTACATGTATCTATTCAAAAGGAAATAAATAATTTGTTCTTCGTTCATTTCTTAAAGTCTAGTGGCAGTTTATACTTACAGCTACTTAATCATTTTAATTACAAACTTTCCTATTGTATAAGTAACTTCTGTAGTAAGAAGCTCAAATTAAGATTTTTTAAAATCTTTCAATGTGAAAAGATGCCATAATACCATGAGTTTAAGGAGAGATGCCATTCAAGATAACTTTATTTCTCCCAAATCACAGGCATATACACCTACACACATATGAATATATATCTATATATCTATATCTATATCTATATCTATATCTATATCTATATCTATATGCTAAATATCATGAAATATAAGAAAGTAGCACATTATACTACTTCCTACCTACCCTCTTTATGTTGGGTCTTTTTTCTGTTGCATGGAACAGAAAATTGAATCAGAAAGAAGATATACTGAGCTTAGCAGTCTAGCTACTACGGTAATGGGAGCTCAATTAATGTAATTAGGATTTTCTTTCTCAGTTTCAACTTCCTGATTTTATTAGGTTGATCTTTTCATATTTCCCAACTTTTTTATGGTTTCTAAAGTGGCTGCGGCCACTTTGCAACTTACATATAATCTCATTTAAAAGAGTTTCTTTATTCCCACAATTAAAAAAAAATAAATAAAACTTAGCATCTTTTTTTGTCTTAATCAGTGGTTTTCAACCAGAGGAAATTTTGCACCCCGGGGAATATTTGGCAGTGTCTGGATATATTTGTTTGTTACAACTGGGATGAGATGGATAGATGTTACTGGAATCTAATGAATAGAGGCTAGGCATGCTGGTGAAAATCCTACAGTGTGTAGGACAGCCCTCCACAACAAAGAATTATCAGGTTCAGAATGTCAATAGTGACAACATTGAGAAACCTTGGTCTAAAATGAATGGTGTGTTTTTATGTGAACCAATACTGCAAAGAGAGGGAAAGAATATGCTGATAGCTATAAATCTACCAGTGGTTACTCCTGAAGGTGAGAGCAGAATTAATTCTCCCATGGCATGAGAAAGAGGGAGATGTGACATTCAAAAAACACTGAGTGCAGTTTTGTCAGAAGTGATAAACTCAAATTCAGAAGACATCTATACCACAGTCTCTTCTACCTCCACTGTTGGGGTGGACGTAATCATTGCATATTTTTATGGTGTAAAGTATTTACATTCTATTCTATAATAATAATTTATGAAGCTTTGGTTTTACACAGAATCAATACTTTCATTATCTTCCCCATTTATCAAACATTAGTAATGTTTATCCTCAGATTACAATTATTGTAAAACATTTGTTTTGATCTGGATCTACTAAGTTTGCTGATATCAAAAGTTGGTTGACATAATTTTTTTTAAATTTAGTTTTTACTATATGATTACTTATCAATAAATTAAGTGATCAATAGGCCTTTATATGATACTCAGGAAAAGATTCTGGTAGGAAGCATAGAAAGAGAGTGTTCAACATTTGATGCTGATCACTGAATAGATAGCAAAAGCTGACAAATTACACATTTTAGGTTGTTTTCCTATCTAAAATTCTATTCCCTCCTATCCCCCTATCACACTCTCCACTCATTTTCATAGTTTCTCTCAATTTTTGTGAGCATACATTTGATGTGTCTATGTGTATGTGTCTTCCTATCATGTTTATGTATCTTGAAATACTTCTATTTCTCCTTTTAGAGGCAAATTCTTGGTTTATCAAGGCAAAGAGATATAATTTCTGAATAATGACATAAAAGTTTTAAATATTATACAGTAGAGAAACATAGATGTAAAAATAAATGTTCTAGAGAAAATAGAAGGTATTTTCTTTCCTATAAGATAGGTACCAATTGGTCTATGATTGTTAGAGCCTTTTGGTGATTGTAGCTCAATTACACTGTATGATAGTGGTCTAACTCATTATTTTAGAAGGAGATTTCATATTTCCCAATAAATACAATTTTTAATTGTTTAAAAATGTTTGTTTATTTTTGAGAGAGAGAGACAGAGACAGAGAACAAACCAGGGAGGGGCAGAGAGAGAGGGAGACACAGAACCCAAAACGGGCTCCAGGCTCTGAGGTGTCAGCACAGAGCCTGACTTGGGGCTCGAACTCACGGACCACAAGATCATGACCTGAGCTGAAGTCAGATGCTTAGCCGACTGAGCCAACAAGGCACCCCCCAATAAATACAATTTTAATGTTCATATTATAAATTCCCCATAAAAAAAACAACTGGGAATGCAGGTGGCAATGTATAATCATTTTTTTATATAAAACATTACATTTTGTTAGAAAGTAGTTGTGCTTCAAAATGTAAATAATAAAAATCATTCATATTAGATATTAAACTGTCTAATAATTTTGAAATGTTTCTCATATGCCATACACTGTTATGTTAATTTATATTATGTGTGTGCATGTGCATATTCATTTGATTCCTGAATTAAGACCTGCTTTCAGATGAGGAAACTGAGTCACAAAGATTAAATCACCAACGGTAAATGATAAACCTGGGATTCAAGCTCAGCCTTGCCCAGAGCTTGGATTCTTAAAAGTAGTACCATCCTTCATCTCTGCTTCTATTAAATAATCACAAGGGTGCTGAAAATACGTCATGTTCTAAGGATTAAATGGATTTTATAAATGGTTTGACTCAAAAATTTCCTTTACACTTCATTTCTTTTAAAAATTTTCTCCTTCAGTTCTGCACATTTGCACTTACTCATTGTTTTCTACAACCATGTTTTCCAAAAAGATATGGTTAGATTTTAGTGAAATAAAGAATTTTTCATAAAACTCATATGAAAATACACCTAAGTCTTGTGAATCAATATAAAAGTGCCATTTAATTTGTGTTTTAATTTCAGAATTACTGTGTATTATCAAACTTTCCTTCCATTAATATATATCCATTGTATAGGATATATTTATTTATTCTATTTTACAGTATATTAATATAATGCATAGTTTGTTTTATATCATATTGTAATATATAATATTGTTAATGCTCCTGCATTTTAATCTATATCCATATTATTTATTCACTGATTAGTACAGTAATTATAATAGTCATTATAGTAGTTCACTATCTGGCTATCCTGGTTACATTCAACTTAAACCTTTGTAATTTATACTCTTAGTGGACACCAGATCCTTTTCAGACACATAACTCTTTCACATTTATTAAACAGCCCCTTGATTTTCATCTGGAGAGCCATCTTTTCTCTATTCACTCCATGTAACTGAGGTGCTGAGGACTTCACCTAAACTTGCACAGTTAGAAAGCATCATGTCTCCTGGGGCTCGAATAAATACACTGTGGCAGGACCCATCTCCAGCTAGTTGAGTATTAATTTGTTAACGAATAGGAAAATATATAACTCAATGTATAGTGAGCTGGATCCTACCAGGGATACACGCAGCACAAAAGCAAACACAGCAAAGTAATGAAAAAAGGCTGGGCTTGATGATCCTGTTTTAGTCATGACTAAAGCCAGATGTTTGCATATCCGTTTCACATATCAAAGCCACAAACATGTCTTCATCTAATAAATATTAACATGCATATACACTATAATGAAATCCATAATTAGCATAAAGTTGTATATCATATGCATACATATTATAATTATATTATCATTATTATTTGTATAAAATAGAGTTGACTTTTTCTACTTGTCACAAATAAAAAAAAACCCTAAATAATGAAATGCAACCCATTACTAATATGATACTAATTTCCCATTAATTCAGTGATCTTTTTAACTCCATTTTGCTAAAGCTTCAAACATTTGTCTTCAAATGCCTTTATGTTTTTTCTCTCCCTCTTTAAAATTCTCTTTCTCATTTTCCTTATTTCAATTATACAAATGATGTGTTCATCTTGAGCAAAATTTAAAAATATAAAAATGATAAAATACACCATCTTAATTCCAAAATTTATAAATAGACACCACTAAATCTTGAGTCCATATGTCTACATTTTCAATTATACACATTATTTTTACAAAACAGGTATATATTCCACATGAACATATATGATCTGTCGAGTTTTTTATTTGACTGACACCATAAATATAATTCTATATTGACAAATACACACTTCAAACATTGTCTAATGGGTATCATATGCCTTCATTAGAGAGACCAGTTCATTTACTAATTTCCCTATGTTACACATCTGGGTTGTTGCCAGGTGTGCACTATTATAATTAATGCTACATTATATATTGACATAAAAATATATTTCTCTGCTTCTTGTTTTTGGGAGGTAAAGTTTTAGAATCACTAAAGCTAAATTTATACACATTTCGAGGGAGCCTGGGTGGCTCAGTAGGTTGGGCGTCTGACTTCAGATCAGGTCATGATCTCACAGCTTGTGAGTTCGAGCCCCACTGGGCTCTGTGCTGACAGCTCAGAGCCTGGAGCCTGCTTCGGATTCTGTGTCTCCCTCTCTCTCTCTGCCCCTCCCCTGCTTATTCTCTCTCTCTCTCTCACGGTCTCTCTCAAAAATAAATAATCATTTAGGGGCGCCTGGGTGGCTCAGTCAGTTGAGTGTCCGATTTCAGCTCAGGTCATGATCTCGCGGTCTGTGAGTTCGAGCCCCGCGTTGGGCTCTGTGCTGACAGCTCAGAGCCTGGAGCCTGCTTCAGATTCTGTGTCTCCCTCTCTCTCTGCCCCTCCCCTGCTCATGCTCTGTCTCTCTCTCTCCCAAAAATAAATAAACATTAAAAAAATTTTTAAATAAATCATTTAAAAACTTAAAAAAAAATCATACACATTTCAGAATCCTTTCTCTGTCAGCAAGTACTGATAGCCCAGAGCCCAACCATTCTCTCTCCTAACTCTTGCATTTTTTTCCCCCTTTGAACTGAGTTGAGACTGTTTTCTGGTCCCTATCCCTTATCAGAATAACGTTGAATAAAGTCTTTTTGCCTGTACAACTTTGTACAGTGCAATTTTTGTTTGATAATTCCTATCCGCATGGAAAATAGATTCTAGAAGAGAAGACAAGAGAACATATATTTTAAAATATCAAAGCATGGGGCGCATAAGTGGCTCAGTCAGTTAAATGTCCAACTTCGGCTTAGGTCATGAACTCACAGTGAGTTCGAGCCCCAAATCAGGCCTAGTGCTGACAGCTCAGAGCCTGGAGCTTGCTTAGGATTCTGTGTCTCCCTGTCTCTCTGCTCCTCCCCCATTTGCTTGCTCTCTCTCTCTTTCAAAAATAAATAAACAATAAAATATATACATAAAATATCCAAGCATGAAGAATTGCATTTACTGAGCAGCATAAGAACATTCATGGTACTTCAACTTTCCTTCTTGTAAAACAGAAATTATAATATAGTATGGGATCTATTTCAAGATATAAATAGAATATCAGTTGTGAAACTAATTGGCCATATTCATTATTCAATATAGCCTTTGTTTTCAATATGCATTATTGAGGATGCTATGGGAATGCCATCTCAGAAATTTACACATTAACTAGTTCTTCATCTTTCTGACTTTAAGATAAGGTCCAACTTGAATCCAAACTGACTACACATGTAGACTATTTATAGTGCTACCCTTTAGTTGATCCTTTAGAACACTTTCTTTAAAGTTTAGATTGTTTGGGGCACCTGAATGGCTCAGTCTGTTGAGCATCCAACTCTTGATTTTGGCTCAGGTCATGATTTCATGGTCATGGGATGGGGACCCATATAAGGCTCCGTGATGAGCACTGAGCCTGCTTAATATTCTCTCTCACTTTGCCCCTCCCCCTTCACTTGTGCATGCACTTTCTCTCTTTCTCTTTCTCACCCTAAAATAAAAAGAAAACAAGTTTAAAGTTCAGATTGTTAAATCAAATAAACATCATGACTTTTATATTCCTGACTTTCTGAATATTTTTTCATTTATTGATAGTTTTCTTGTGTGGAAATATGAAAGGCTAACTCTGGTTACCCTTCTTCCTCAAACCTCCATACCAAGGAATTATTCCCCAGACTCACACATTTTCTCCAATGCTCTTAACACAAAATCCTAAAACTAAATATAGATTGCTGTTAAAAACAAAAACAAAAACAAAAAAAGACATGCCACTGAAGCCACCAACTAAATCCAGATGTGCAAAAACCTAAGGTGTGGTGAAGTTATTCCATGGTTGTGTATGCCATAATAATTTGGGTGCATGGGCACAGAATCATGAGTATTCAACAATTCCCCAAATGATCTCTTTTTTTTTCTTTCTTTTTTGTTTATTTGTTTTTTTTAACAGATAATTTTGAAGAGCACCTATTGATTCTACTTTCAAGGTTTATTCTCCCCACTGTAATTATGGGTTTCTTTTTAATAGCATTATGTTTAGTAGGTTTTTATTTTACCCTTAATGTAAGAACATTTAATAATATGACATGAGACAATAAAGAGTATAATATGTGCACATATTTCCCTATTATTCTTTACTATCTAGTTTAAGGTTTTTATATAAGCCATTACTGAAATGTGGAGGAATCCAACAGGGACAATTTAACATGTCATTATTATTTCTGTTTATTAGTGGTTTCCTTGAGCATAATGTAAGGTACAGTAGAGTAATAGCTTTTAAAAGAACAAGAAGTAGAATCCCCAAGTGAATCTGAACATTTTCAGAAAATCTTTCATTACAAACTCTTCTGCTTTTCTCAATTTGATTTTTCTCTTGAAGTTTAGAAAACCCATGCTTATATATGTAACTTTAGTATCTGGCTTACCTGAAGTAAATAATAAAATGGATTTGATTTATTTTCTTCTAATATGTAACCAGCTTTTTATTCATGATGATAAAATTAAGCATATTATTTGCTAACAACTAAAAGAATTAAAATTATATCAGTATGGATACCTGAATTATATGCTTCCATTTTTGCTGCCAAAACCCCTCCAATGAATTCTTCATACTGCTACTTGAGTGATGGTTCCAAAACACGGGTCTAATATTTTATTATTACAAATACTAAATCCCCCTCGTAAATAGGACAGCATTGTAACTTTTTTGTGTTGTGTACAGATGCCTTCAGGACCTGCTGGTTTCTGCTTATCTTTCCTTCCTAATGCAGGAGGCTTATATGAATCAATGTGGCTGGCATGGAATAAGAGACACATACATCTAAATTCCCTTCCATTGTAGAAGTGAGCCAATCTACAGCCTGGGGATGGGTGGAGGAGGGGTCCTGGAAGGACTGCAGAGACCTTGAGGCTAAGCCAATGTATTCAGATGGATCTGTTCTTTTGGAGCTATAGGATTCTTCACTGGCATACTATATTGCTTCCTCAACCTCTCCTCCCATCCATAACCATCTATATTGCCATTTGATTTTCTAGAGTTCTTCCATTTTGAGCAGCCATGTGAACATATCAAATTCTTTAATGAAATTTCTTCCACTCAAAATAACCCTTCTTTGAATTCCTTTGCAAATTTCCTCTTCAATCTTCACAATTTCCCTCTAGTTTCACCATGTTTCTGAAGCCTTCCTTCACATCTTTTTTTGCACATTACGATCACTCTGCCACTCACTGTACCTTGAACTTTATTCAATCACTTGTTTCAGATTATCCCATTATTGAACTATGTTTAGGTCTATTTTTCTACTAGTCTGTGAACAACTTGGGGGGCAGGATAACATTTTACTTCTACATGCACTTTAACACTTAATGTAGTATTTAGCAAAAGTTAAGCACATGGAGTTATTTGCTGATGCTGAATTTGGAGAGATGTGTGTGTGTGTATGCATAGTAGTAGGAGCAGTAGCAGTAGTAACAACAGTAGTTAGAACTATATTAATAACTACATGCATGACAGTAAATGGGCAATTTCAGTTGAAAACTGAGGGATTGGAAGGAGTGATGCTGGTGAACTACTATGATTTACCAAATTTTTGGTGAAAATAAACAAAAAATAGAATAAAGAGAATATTAAATTAGCTGCCGATAGTGTAGGCTCTTATCAATTAAAAACTTGTTTGGAGGTGCGACGCTCAGTAGGTTAAGCATCCAGCTCTTGATTTTGGCTCAGGTCACGATTTCATGGTTCATGGATTTGAGCCCCGCATCAGGCTTGGAGCCGACAGTATGGACCCTGCTTGGGATTCCCTCTCTCATCTCTCTGGCCCTGTCCCATGAGCGCGCTCTCTCTCTCTCTCTCTCTCTCTCTCAAAATCAAATAAATAAACTTAAAAACACTGTTTTGGTTTAAAAATTTAGATAATTCATTCATTTAGTTGATCAAAGTATAGTGTTTTATTTTCCTAATTGCATAACTATATTTAAGCACTGGGATTTCTTGGTATTTAAACAAACCTGAATAGGTGAATGGTTAAATAGTTTGGAAGACCTGACTGATTCATGTCCCAAAATATGTTTAGATGGATTCTGCCAAATAAAAACTGAGGAAAAGGTTAAAACTTTCTTGTGACAAAATATTTCCAATCTTCCAGTCTCAGACTCTAAATCTAGATTTATATTCAACACCTTTGTCCTTTGCTCAATGTCAGCTTGTTTCTGGCAATCACTTACTCTGTCTTACTGAATCCTCTCTTCAAATATGAAAGGCTTCCATGCACTCTTATCTTGTCATGCTACTACCTATTTTATCCCTTCCAATTTGTATAATTAACAGCATTCTTCTAATTTGCTTACTCGATTACTCCCTAAAAGAATCTGAAAAGCATGGAATGCCTGGGTGGCTCAGTAGGTTAAACGTCTGACTTAAACTCAGGTCATCTCACAGTTCGTGAGTTTGAGCCCTGCGTTGGGCTCTATGCTCACAGCTCACACCCTTCATGGGGCCTGCTTCAGATTCTGTGTCTCCCTTTCTGCCTCTCCCTTGCTCCTGCTGTGTGTGTGTCTCTCTCTGCCTTCCAAAAGTAAATAAACACTAAAAAATAATCTGAAAAGAAATGTATATACTTAGTATTTTAAAGATGAAATTTTTCATCTTGTTTCAATAATCATAAAAGAATCATAAAGATGGACATTTTAAAATAAACTGCTGCAACGCAACGTAATTGTAAGCAATGAACTCCAAATACTATAACCCCTTAACATCCACTGCTGTTCATTTAAATATCATGTAAATAACTTATTAGACAATGAGAAATTTTAAATTGCTGCTTGAAATCATGGTTGTACATTTTGAATTTCCATTTTGCTTTCCAAAGAACTTTACCTTAATATATTTTTATGCTTAAAAATAATAACTTTGTATATTTAAATACAAACTATTTCTTGAAAACATAAATTCTTTACATGTTTGTGTGTGTGTATGTATGTATATTCTTTGCACAGTTGTACTCATAATGTATAAGAAACCTTTCAGTTAAACAGGCTATTCAGTTACTTTTGCACAATTGGCAACTTAATTGTAAAAAGGGGAAAGAGCATTCTCTAAATGATTGCTCCCCGTGATGCTTTCAATTGGCAAAAAACCTCAGCCTCATATTGTGTAGCATACTCCAGCATTCACATATACACACAGACATACAAGCTCAACACATGCTAGAATCAATTTCTTTAAAAAAAAATCACTCCCTTCTGAAGTCTTTAGAGAATCCTACAAAGCCATATGTTCAGTTATGAACTATGATAAGAGGTGTAGAAAGATCGAGAAGCATGCCAAAATGTTTAATAGCAATCGGTTTAGTGATTCTATTTATGATTTTGTTTTGAATAAATCTAAATTTAAAGGATTTTACTGATAAAACAGACACATGACTATAATTTAAACAATATTCTTTAACACTGAATATTTAAGGCAGCAGGTGCATTATCATTTGCCTAAGCAGATTAAAAGTAATTTTTTTCACTTTAAAGTTAAAATTGTCTAAAAGAATTCTAATAACTGATGACAAAATACAGAAAAAGAAGGATCGGAGAAGGTAATAGAATAAAATTATACTTTAATCTTATCAATAAAATGCATAAATGATTTCTAAATAACTGAGGAATTAGATTCTATGTAGGATGTGGGGTTTGTCTTCTTTGTTTTTGCCTATGGAAAACTTACTTTTAAAATATATATAAAATGATAGGACTTTTAGAGAATGTAAAAGTTCTAATATTACATTTAAATATACATTAAATTCTATAAATAGAAACAGGCACGGTTTCTAGTAACTTGAAAATACGCAAAATAATGTTGCTCTTTTACCAGCATTAAAAACCATAATTAATCAGCCCAGAAATATATAAAATCACTTTAAACAACTAGAATGACACATAGAACACGGACATCTATGAGAACAAGAATGAATAAAATAGTGACATTAACTAAGAATATGTTAGTCCTCTGAGGGTACTCCTCCTACCGGAAAATACGAGGGCATTAACTGAGGCAAGGGACTTCTAAATCTAGTCCAGGAGAAAGACTTCTTAGCATGATTGGGGCAGAGGCAGAGAGAGGGAGAGGGAGAGAGAGAATCCCAAGCAGGCTCCAAATTGTCAACATGGAGCCCTACATGAGGCTCAAACTCACAAACCATGAGATCATGACCTGAACCAAAATCGAGAGCCAGATGCTTTACTGACCGAGCCACCCAGGCACCCCTATAATATAAACTTCCTTATCAAAGAATGACAACGAAGAATGGCTAGATATATAGTAATAAAGCAATGCAAAATAACAATGTAGTAAAATAATACAGAACTAGATTAATAAGACCTCATATAATTGGAAGATTGGTCTCTAAACTTTCTAGAAACCATGGCAGAAAAAAATAATAAATTCACTGGGTCTATTTCCAGCTTTTCTTGGAATATTTTGGACATTGCTTTTTGGCAAGAACTCTGCTTTAAGTATCAGAAAACTAGAGGCAAAATTTTAATTCTATTATTGCCAAACCAAAAAATTCAGCTGTCATTAAGATTTAATTTGCTAAACTTAGTGGATAAATACACATACTTACAAAGTTGTCATGGAGGTCAAATGAGTCAATACATCAAAAAGTGCTTTAGAGTCATAGGTAATTCTATTATTTCTGTTATGTGAGCTTTAAAGAGTTCTTAGAAACGTTTAGCATAGTGTTTTAGATCAGAAGTTTACCATCAAGCTGAGTTCAATTGTATTTGTTTTTTATGGTATGAAACAAAGGTTGGCAAACATTATTTAAAGCTTTAGTTTGGTTTAATTTCATTTATTTCATTTCCCCACTACATTATAATAATGTCTTTAAATGAAATTCTGCATATTAAAAAATAAAAAAAAACATATAACTCAAATTCATATAAATTAAATGACTTTTCATATTTCAATTATTTTCACTCCTTTTCATTAAGTAATTGAATAAAATCAGACCAATATACACAGCTAGTTGCTAAATTAAAAATATGTGTAAATGTGAAGCAGGTGACATATTATTTCCAAAACTGAAAACACAGAAAGTTGATCAAAATAACAAGAGATCAGCTTTTAGATGTTTGTTTCATATTATAGAGAAGAATCTTTTTTAGTGCAATAAAATAACTGAAATTGCTGAATCCTTGCTGTATTTCACAGGTAACTTTTGTAAATAATAGAATTCACTTGATATCTCCATTTCTCACATGCTAGTACAACCTTAATAATGTGGCTTCTTATCACTTTAGCAAGCTGCTATCTGGATGATTTGCAATGACCCTGTAATTGATAAATCAATTTGCATCTTCTCTGTCTTCATTGCTCTTGATTTCTCTACAGTGTTTATCAGTACAGCCCTGTCTTCTGTGACATCTTCCTGTCCAGTGATCTATAATGTTATATTTTTACACTCTTTACACTAGAAAAAAAAATCACCATTTTCATTTCCAAGATTTTTCTTCCTCTTTCTTTTTTATAATGGAATTACAATCCAGGTCAGACAGACTAAAAGCCCTGGAGATGTTATCTTCTATTTATTCCACCTCATATGACTCAGTTTTGATAAGATAACTTGACTAAGATTTCCATACACTAAAATCTGTCACTTTCCTACCTAATGCTATCCAATTCCAATGAAAAATAGACCAAAATTCTTTGTGGTGGCTTACGAAGCTCTACTCTACCTTATTTTGCTTCCTTTTACCATGTCATCCCTTGCCACACAAGTCACAAGCACAGAGAGTTTCTTTTCTGTCCTTTGAAAACACCAGACTTCTGCATTTCTTCCTCAGTAAGGCTTTAGAAACAGTACCCTCTATCTGGGATGCTCTTGCCTTGTATTGTTGGCAATGACTGACTGCTAATTTCCCATCACATTCCATCTGCAATGTCATCTTCCTATAGAACCTTTCCCTGAGAAGTCGGATTTAAAACATAAGCTTCCCAAGAGTGGGAAACTTCTGTTTTCTTTTGGAAGTCTCTCTGTTTCTAGGTCCTAGTGGTCCCAGGACAGTCCACATCATGTATTTGGCATTAAATACTTTTTTAGACAGTGAGTGAATATTCTAATTTAGAAATATCATCTTTCATTGTTCCTTTCAACTGAACAGTAGCTCAGAGTATTGCTGCCTTTTCCCTTGGAGCATTAGATACCGGGGCTGCATTCTTTCAAACATGGCCTCCCTGATCATGTTCCTTTCATTCTCAACAATTTACACTGACCTCCACTTCTCAAAGAATGAGGCTCATACATGACATTCCATGACTGGAATCATGCCTGCCTCTCGGGTAGAGTGCCACGTGTAACTCCCTAGTCCTCTTTCTTGAAACCAAGCTATCATATTCACTCCTCTTGATAGGTGACGTTTGTCTATCTCTTGAACACATCCTCTATGTTTTGCCATCCATGATTTTTATATCTGAATTTCAAATTCAGACTATTTTCAAAATCTTGCCAGCTAAAATCATCCATGGACTAGTGAGGCTCAGTTCAAATCCTATCCCTTTAAAAAAAGACATTATTGCTATAAGTAGAATTAATGTCTCTCCTTTGTGAAGAAGTACAAAAAGGATTTTCCAAAAAGTATAAAGTGAATGTCTTACATCAGTTGCCCACTTACATGTCCCTACATAAGATTGACAGCTTCATTAGTGGAGTAAACTCAGCACACATTTTTAATCCTTCACTTCATCTAACACAATGTCTTGAACAGAAAGGTATTTACCCATTACAAAGATATTTGCATGTTTTAAATTTCATAATACTAGTATAGTCTAACATTTAAATTTATTAATTTTAGGAATTATTTCATAAAGTGTACATTCAAACTGCCAAATAGAGAGCAATTACTTAAAATTATATCTGTCTTTAAACTGCAAAGTTGAAATTGAAAATCAAAGAGAATTAGTCTTGCTATTTTATATAAAGATTTTTTATTTCCTGTTCATTTATAAGTTTTTATTTTGTTCTTATTTTAGATTTTAATTGTTTCTCTGTTCTTTTAAAACTTTGATTTTAGTTGTTTGGGTTTTTTTGTTTTCATTTTTCTCCTTAGGAAAAAGACTTGATTGAACTTGCCCATCTAAGTTCTTTGTACTTCAATTATAATTACAACTCTCTTTTGAAAGTATTTGTCAATACTAGCTCTGAATATTCTTATACTTTTGAGATTTAAGCTGCCAAAAACACCACAAATAATTCATCAATAATTCAGTATTTGTTATCCTAGGGATAGTATCCTTATGCTTAGCTTGGATTGCATAAAATTCAATTCTGAAAATGAGTGATCTAAAAGTATATTTCTAGCTCAAAAATTTTAAATACCACATTGCACACAAAGCTCACTGGGTCTGATATTGAACACTTTGAAAGAATTTATTATAAATATATAATTTCTCATTTTAATTAAATCTTTAAATATACTAAGGCAAGTTGTGCAATCTTGAATAAACACATAGATTATGCTTGGCAGTGATTCTAACACAGGTTTTATGTAATTATTCAGATCCCAGTGTACAAAAGACTTTTTTGCTTAAAAAATAATTTGATTTTTCTGCTTATTGTCAATTTGAGAACTTAGAAGTTTTGGTTAGTTGTACTTTTAGGACGTGTCATTCCTTAAATGAGATTTAAAAGTTTTATATATTGAGAACTACAAAGCATTCAGTATCTAATTTCCTTGTCTCATCACTCTGGAATGTATTACCTGATGTCACATCTGTAACCAGTCACAACAAAATGTGACAAAGCAGGCACTGTTTAATGGTTCCATTTACAACAAGATTTTTGTATCTATTCCATTTTCCTGTAATTTCATATGGCAAAATGTCTTCTGTAGAATAAATTAGGTATTGAGCAAATGATCAGACATTTTAAAATATACACTCTATTTTAAACTACTCTGAAGTCTTTTAGGACAATATTTCTATAAAATTATAAAATAAAAATGTTAATAAGAGATTATTCAGATTATCTATGAAGGTCTTTTTTTTTCATGGGAATACATAATTTAATCCCTTGTTAGTTTATTTGAAAATTTCTCATTGCAAAAATACAGGTTATGAAACGAAGTCTTCTTCATTCGCTGTCCCTAAATAGCACAACATACGGTACAAAATGTGTCTTTATTTTTAGAATACTACATACTGTTATTAGGACAAATTCAAAAGTAAAGCAAAATAGAAATCAAATTGATTTTTTTTTTTATTGGACACACCAGTACTGTGTCCAATACAGCTACTATGAAGATAAGTACTGAGTCAAATACTGGACTAATTACTTTTCATTGCTTGCTATATTTAATATTTAAAATAACCTTAGAATCAAAATGGAGAGACAAATTTATTATTTTACACAGATTCTGAAAATAAGTTGCAAAATATATATTTTATTTAATATCTAAGACCAAGCTAACATGAACTATTAACTCCTATATAATTCTGCTTCTCTCCTTCAAACCAAATGTATATATGCATATATTTTTCACACATTGCATCAATTTTTAAAAAAAATTTTTTTAACTTATATTTGAGAGAGACAGAGAGCACAAGCAGGGGAGGGCAGGGAAGGAGGGAAACAGAGGGTTTGAAGCAGGCTCTGTGCTGATAGCAGACAGCCAGATGTGGGGCTCAAACTCACGAACTGTGAGATCAGGACCTGAGCTGAAGTCAGACGCTTAACGGACTGAGCCACCCAGGTGCCCCCACATCAATTTTTCTACACATGTACACACATAAAACACACACACACACACACACACACACACACACACACACACACACGATTCAATGTGGGAACAAATATTTTTTTAAAAACATTGGTAGGCCAGTATGCAGAACTGCTCTGTAAATTTTCAAAATTTTAAGTTCTCATATCTCTGTAAGAAATAGTGATCTTTCTTCTTACACTATCCACAGGATATCAGAGGAAATACTGATGGTTTATGACCAAACTGACTCATAATTCATTCTCAACTCATTTTAGAAAGCTATATAACAGTCAAGAATTAAGTGCTATAACCGTTTTCCTATCCAAGTCAACATTTATTTGCTATGTATTTTGTTATTGAATATGCAGCATGCCAAAATCATGTTTCAGGGAAATTTAATCTGGCCAAAAGAAATTTATAATTTATTTAGGAGGCAGTTGTGGGTTTTTTGGGGGTGGGGGGGGGTGGGTTTTCTTCCTCCTCAATATGCATTGGTTACCCAAAGCCTGTTTTTATCTTAGCTGTGTTTCTTAGTTTAACGTTTGAGACATTTATAATATGAAAGGAAATATATAAGTTGTAAATATATATTTTTAGGATATTAGTTGTTTTTTAATAGGTTTTAACCAACTTCTTTCTAAATTGTTAACCTTTTTACTACATGCTTCTGAGGCATTGTATAAGTGGTAAATAAAGTGTCCGCTAAAGTGATACCCACACAAATTTTTAAACAGTCGTTTTTTGTTTTCTGGTGTTTTTTTTTCATCCTCACAGTTCACAGTTTAAACACTAACAACACAATACCAACTGAACAAGCTAATTCTCATTCACAGACCTGAAATGCAGTTAGGTAAAATATCCTCTATAATTATTAGGAGTTGAGATTTATTTTAACATGACATGCTTGGTATTATATTTCCTCTGAAAAGTTATAAATGCCAATGTCTCTGACTTCAATGTTGACAATCCAATCATACTAAAATTTTAATGTGTATAGGTAAGGAGATGAGGGACATCTAGGCAAAGAATTTACAAATATGAAATGTCCATTTAACAAATAATTCTTTAGTCTGTCTAAGAGTTTAATTTGAAATGGAGAGCAAGATAGATGTGGTCTTTACCTCTGAGTACTTCCGATATTAAGCAGAAAGCAAGCAATTAAAACATGAGTACAAAAAAATGTGGAAATGATGATAAAATTAGAACAAGCTTACTGGAGACTCTGAGGACCGCAAGGGCAGTGTAAGGAAGGGGATCCTACCTGCTTCCCAGATTTGCCCCCATGTGAGGCTGAACTGAGCCAAGGATGTGAGCAGACACACAAAAGCACTGTGATGAGACACAGCAACAGAAACAGGAAAAAAAAAAAAACTTTTTTTTTTTTTTGAATGGCAAGTCATTACTCATTGACATAGAACATGTGGGCCTATGTCCAGAAAGCAGGGGAAAAGGGAAACATTTGAGGATTCTTGTATCATTCAACATAAAATGACAGACTTATTTGCTGTTATCCGTTCCTCTTGCTTCATATTTTGCCTTAATGTATATGCACAGCTGTTGTTTCTGACCCAAGAGACTTTATATGCAGTCAATTAGTCTATGGTTTTTAAGGGGCTTTTTTTTTTCATAGTTGTCATTCATCAAGCCTTTAAAGTAATAAGTTTAGTTAAAAACACATGTTTTTATTCCTTGTGGGATAATTTCTCAGGTACATTAATATTGTATTGCAAAATAGTCTAAGATCTATAATATAACATTTAATAATCAAAATCTTGAGGTCATTTGAAAATCATTACCTATTTCTTAATAATGTATTTTTAAATCTTGTATAAGGTTTGGCCTAGAATTTTAAAAATAAGTGGTAGAGGAGGATTTTATTTTGCAAACTGCTGCAAACTGTGTTATACTGGCACTTAGTGTTTAATAAAAATGATTGCTTGGATTATTGAGGCTTTGGCTTACTCGTTAAGTATTTCCTGCAACTTTCAAGAAATATTAGAAAATCATAATCAGATGAAGGGCCTATATAAAGAAGATCTGGGGGTCTACAAAGTGTGCCACCTCAAGGAGGTTCTTACATGGTTCCCTTATTTCCCAGCCTTTCCACACACCTCTCTCCAACCATATTCCCACTATAAATCAATTTTTAGTCACATATCTATTCTAAATATTAGAAGAAATAATATGGAACTTTTAAGAATATAATCTAACTCATAATAGTATGAATTTGTTTTTATATTCAACTCTCATCATTAGCACTTTGATTTTGTACAGGTTACTTAAATTTTTTAAGTTTCATTTTTTTCAACTTTAAAGAAGGTTTTATAAAACCTATCTTAAAGTAAGTTTGATAATTAAAGGTAGTAATTTAACGAATGAGAATACATAAAAGCCTTAGTTCCTACTTCATACATAGTAAATTATCAAGAAACAATAATATTAACTGTTTTATTACTACTAAAGCATTTTCTATTTATTCTAATTTCCATTTAAAAATGCATCTGGGAAACTGAATCTTTTTTTAAAAGAGTATATATGTTTTCGTTTGTTTGCTTTTTCAAGTTTATTTACTTATTTTGAGAGAGAGAGAGTGCAAGGGAGGGGCAGAGAGAGAGAGGGAGAGAGAGAATCCCAAGCAATCTGAGAGCCTGATGCAGGGCTTGAGCTTACGAACCCGTGAGATCATGACCTGCGCTGAAGCCAAGGGTCTCGTGCTTAACCAACTGAAACACCCAGGCACCCCATGGGAAACTGAATCTTTTAAGTAGAAATTGATGGTAACAATTTGTTGTGGACTCTAAGTCTAAAGTTCTCTCTTGCCCAGTAAGAGAGCGGGGCACAGGATAAAAAGCGAGAGATGGCTAATGTTTGGGAAAAGACAAGAGCCCTGAATAAGGGTCCTTGCCCCGTTTTTATTAGGATCAGAAGGCTTACAAACATAGTGATGGACGTGCACAAAGAGACGATGAATCTGTGAACATTAACTCATGGACGTGAGGAAAAAGGGGTCTTGAAGATATTCGGGGCTAGCGGTTTGCGTTAATACAAAACAAAATCCTGGCGCAGGGCAGTAGGGCATAAAGTTGTTTACAGCAGACTTGAGGCAGCACCTCTGTTTATTTGAGATAGCCTGGGGATGAGACAGAGGACAGGGACCTCAGGGTTAACAAGGAAACTTTCTTTTGTTAATCATCTTGGCTCTGGGCGGCTTCACCTGCAGCACAGCAGTCTATAGCCCTATTCACCTGTTTACCTAACTTGGTCCTTGCTTCCTGTGAAAGCAGCTTTCTGCTATAGTACTAAATTGGGGGGTGCTTCCACGCTGAATAGCTAATCTTGTTTATTTCATATACCTATGTTCTATACTAGGGCCTTTGCTCCTCCTTCTCTATACTGGGGCATCTGCCCTGCCTTCTCTATACTTATGTACTGAATCTTGTTTAGCCAAACTTGGGTGGTATATCCTATGACTTTGCAATTATTTATGCCTTGTTAACCCATTGGTGTAAGCCCAGGGAATTTCTATGCTTATTCCCCACAACTCTTACGGTTCAGTTATAAAAAGATAAAAATACCCTAATTAAATAATGGGCAAATAATCTAATAGACATTTCTCAAAAAAAAAATTTAAGTGACTAATAAGCAAATGAAAAGAAGTTCAACATCATTAACCAACAAGGAAAAGCAAATCAAAACCACCATGAGACACTACTTCACATGCACTATATAATCAAAATGATGTGACATGAACAGTGTTGGCAAGGATGGAGAGCAGAATGAACCTTCCTGCACTACTGGTAGGAATGAATGTAAGATAATGTGATACCTTTGAAACAGTCTGGCAGGTCCTCAAAAAGTTAAACACAGAGTTACAATTTTACCTAGATAGTCCATTTATCTTTTTTGTTTGTTTGTTTTGTTTATTTGCTTTTGACAGAGAGAGAGAGAGAGAGAGAGAGAGAGAGAGAGAGAGAGAGAGCATGAGTGGGGGAGGGGCAGAGAGAGAGGGAGACATGGAATCTGAAGCAGGCTCCAGGCTCCAAGTTGTCAGCACAGAGCCCGACTCGGGGCTTGAACTCATGGACGGCGAGATTGTGACCTGAGCCAAAGTTGGACACTCAACCAACTGAGCCACCCAGGCACCCCTCCATGTTCCATTTAAAGAAACTAAAACATGTCCACGCATAAACTTGTAAACGAATGTCTAAAGAAGGAATATTAGAAGCCTTTTGGGGTTCTTTGTGATCCTGTACTCAAACTGCACTTAAAATCATACAATAGTAAAACAGCCTTAGGGCAAAATAAAAGCTAATCCTGAGAAACTTGGAAATACATAAAACTAGCACACGTATACAACAGACTGAAGAGACATTGAAGACGCTACCCTTTTCCTCCCTTTCACTGGGTATGTGTTTAGAAAGCAGAGTGATTTGGCTTTATCCAAAGATGAGGCAGGTTGGGGGGGGGCAATTAAATTGTGTTCTGAAGGCTGCTTTCCAACTTGAAACTGGTATTGTGTGAATTGGTAAATATGTCATTACCTGAAATTATAATGTCATTTATAATTCTAAATGTCATTCTAAAAATTTTTTTAAAGTAAGTTTTTTTCCCTGCTGACCCTGAAATCGCTCTCAGAAACCATCAACCTCCTGACTAGAGTTGGCATTCCCATTCATAAGGTTGCAGGAAATCTGAGGAGGCATGCAGGGGATTACTGATAGATAAATGTTTGCTTCCTGCATCAGCCCTTTTCTTGAATTGGATTTCTTCTAAATGGATTACAAAAAGACAGAAATTCATGGAAAAGTGATATTGACCTCCAAATAGAAAGAAATAGAATTCTGTCTCCTGTTGCAAAATGTTTTTTTTTTCTCTAAACAAAGATAAATCTATGTAAATAAACTGGTATTCCCAATTTTAAGCCCATTTCAGACTAGGTATTTTAAATTACTTAAAGACAATCATACTCTATGGAACATTCAACACCTGTCCCTTCATACTGGCTGCTACTACCATACTATCCTTCCCAGCTTTCTTCTAAAAGATTGTTTTAATTAAAGTGTATCTTTTGCCCCGTTGGATCAAAATGTAAACAACTTATCTTAAAAAAAAAAATTGTTGGCACCAGCAATGTTTCTCATTTCCCTCCAGTAAAAGCTATCTTTCCCTACCTGATTGTTTGCTGGTACTTCTTCTTTGGTGCTAAACAAGATAAATAATTATTTTCATGTGTTTGGTGAATATCCAGTATTTCCAGTAGTTTCGTAGTCATAATCTAAGCAATCTGAAAGAGGTACGATACCCAATTGGAGTTTATCGAAACCCCAAACTTGCTTAACTTTGTAAATAAAGAATTTCTACTTCCCCTTGTAGATTCACGGTTCTCCTTATAAATTCTTTTTTATTTTTATTTTAATGTTTATTTATTTTTGACACAGAGAGAGAGAGACAGAGCATCAGTGGGGGAGGGGCAGAGAGAGAGGGAGACACAGAATCGGAAGCAGACTCCGGTCTCTGCATTGTCAGCACAGAGCCCCACGCGGGGCTCGAACCCACAGACTGCGAGATGATGACCTGAACTGAAGTCGGACGCTCAACCGACTGAGCCACCCAGGTGCCCCTTCACAGTTCTTTTAAAATCACTTTAAATTTGAAGAATTACCTAGAAAAACTGAGTTTACCTACAAAACTGTTGCACTGATGATGAAAGCTATCCCCTTCTATTCCCTAAATAACACAAAACCAGTGTGAGAGTTACTGGTTTTGCTCTATTAGACTGCTGGGCTTTCTTCTTATTAGCATTCATTTGCAGCTGTTTCCGTGCAAACACACATCTACAGAAAGTATATCTAGGCACATGAGCTTTCATATTAATTCTATTTCTTCACCTCTTCAGAAAGTGTCATGAAGGACCCAACAATAAATCCCAAATCTGAGATGAACTCCCCTTCACACATTTAAAAAAACCTTACAAAATATAATGACAAGTATGTTTCTTATTCAGGCCAAATGAAAGAATTTTCCAGAGATAGTTGGCTACTTGCTTCTGTTCTTCAACTGTAAATTTTTCAGCTCCTTGAAATGACGCCAATGTTTTTAGTATATCTCTGTCAAATTCCTGATAAAATATGAACCTATTAGGACCCTAGTAACATATAAGTATGAAAAATGACATTTCTATGGCTTATTCTTTTTTTAAAAGTATATAAATGAGAATTGTTGAGTTTTACATAGATTTGTTCTGAGAGTACGATCCTAAAACTATACACTTGATAGTATGCAATGTACAAAGGAAGAAATGGTATATAGATTCTGTAAAGACCCTATATTCCTAATTATAATAAGATAGAATGAAGTTGAAAGAAGCAAAATAAGTAAGTAAATAAATAAATAAATAAGCTACTAATAGTAGGGAAAGTTCACGTCTTCTGATTGTCTTTATACTACACACATGCTACTTAAGTATGACTGCTGTCTCTCCTCCCCTCATCGTTCTCCCCTTTCTCCAAAGGATGGAGGATACTCACCCCAGGCTCCAAGTCCACTCATTTCCTCTTCTCTAGACTCTAGTCAGTTCGCCAGTACAGGTAGTGCAAGCTTACCCACCATACGAAAATCACCAAGGCACTCTTTGGCTATTGAAAAGGAAGTTATGTCCAAATTAATACTGCTTCATTCAGGTCATTATAGTTTATCTAGTTCTATGACTAAAACAAGAGCCTCTAAATGAAGTACAGGGCTTTCTCTTGTGTGTATATATGTGTTTGTGTGTTTTGCTTTGTCTGTTTTGTTTTTTAGGTTTTGATTTATCTTTTGGAGTCCATGCTGTGTTCACAATTATTCATATAACCTGTGTCACCCGAGAAGTGACACTAGAACATGCTTATAGTCTGTAAAAATAGTCAATCATTAGAGTGGAGCTTCTACTTAAAATACAGTATTATTTTCATTTTTCGTTTTTAAGGATTTTATATTTTTAAGTTACTATATGATTTCTGCTCCAAAAAAGAAAATACAGAAAGATACCATGACAACAAATTAAAATGTCAAAATACTTCCAAAATTACATATAGAATTAAATCATTAAATATATCCATTAAAGCTTTTAGCATGAACAGGTCATAAATGAGCCAGAGCACTGAAAGCAAGATCTTTCCAGCTTCACGGCACTAATTAACAATATTCTATAGAAAAGAGCCTTTGCAATGACCCAAATGCACAAATATGAAACATTTCATCTGAATAAAAGTATAGAAGATAAAGCCCTTCTTTATTTTTTTAATTTTTTTCAATATATATAATTTATTGTCAAAATGGTTTCCATACAACAGCCAGTGCTCATCCCAAAAGGTGCCCTCCTCAATACCCATCACCCACCCTCCCCTCCCTCCCACCCCCCATCAACCCTCAGTTTGTTCTCAGTTTTTAACAGTCTCTTATGCTTTGGCTCTCTCCCACTCTAACCTCTTTTTTTTTTTTTCCTTCCCCTCCCCCATGGGTTTCTGTTAAGTTTCTCAGGATCCACATAAGAGTGAAAACATATGGTATCTGTCTTTCTCTGTATGGCTTATTTCACTTAGCATCACACTCTCCAGTTCCATCCACGTTGCTACAAAAGGCCATATTTCGTTCTTTCTCATTGCCACGTAGTATTCCATTGTGTATATAAACCACAATTTCTTTATCCATTCATCAGTTGATGGACATTTAGGCTCTTTCCATAATTTGGCTATTGTTGAGAGTGCTGCTATAAACATTGGGGTACAAGTGCCCCTATGCATCAGCACTCCTGTATTCCCTGGGTAAATTCCTAGCAGTGCTATTGCTGGGTCATAGGGTAGGTCTAGTTTTAATTTTCTGAGGAACCTCCACACTGTTTGCCAGAGTGGCTGCACCAATTTGCATTCCCACCAACACTGCAAGACGGTTCCTGTTTCTCCACATCCTCTCCAGCATCTATAGTCTCCTGATTTGTTCATTTTGGCCACTCTGACTGGCGTGAGGTGATATCTAAGGTGGTTTTGATTTGTATTTCCCTGATGAGGAGCGACGTTGAGCATCTTTTCATGTGCCTGTTGGCCATCCGGATGTCTTCTTTAGAGAAGTGTCTATTCATGTTTTCTGCCCATTTCTTCACTGGGTTATTTGTTTTTCGGGTGTGGAGTTTGGTGAGCTCTTCATAGATTTTGGATACTAGCCCTTTGTCTGATATGTCATTTGCAAATATCTTTTCCCATTCCATTGGTTGCCTTTTAGTTTTGTTTGTTGTTTCCTTTGCTGTGCAGAAGCTTTTTATCTTCATAGGTCCCAGTAATTCATTTTTGTTTTTAATTCCCTTGCCTTTGGGGATGTGTCGAGTAAGAGATTGCTACGGCTGAGGTCAGAGAGGTCTTTTCCTGCTTTCTCCTCTAGGGTTTTGATGGTTTCCTGTCTCACATTCAGGTCCTTTATCCATTTTGAGTTTATTTTTCTGAATGGTGTGAGGACGTGGTCTAGTTTCAACCTTCTGCATGTTGCTGTCCAGTTCTCCCAGCACCAGTTGTTAAAGAGACTGTCTTTTTTCCATTGGATGTTCTTTCCTGCTTTGTCAAAGATGAGTTGGCCATACGTTTGTGGGTCTAGTTCTGGGGTTTCTATTCTATTCCATTGGTCTATGTGTCTGTTGTTGTGCCAATACCATGCTGTCCTGATGATTACAGCTTTGTAGTAGAGGCTAAAGTCTGGGATTGTGATGCCCCCTGCTTTGGTCTTCTTCAAAATTACTTTGTAAAGCCTTTCTTTAAACACTGTTTTATTAAATGCTTATTAATGCTATGCAATGTATGAGTAACTCAATGTCTTCACATAAATTTGAATTTTTAAAATTTATATTTCTTTTTAGGAGTCACTATCCTCACATAGGTTTTCACTTGATCTCAGTTTGAATT
The DNA here is from genome assembly GCF_027475565.1 of Acinonyx jubatus. Taxonomy (NCBI): domain Eukaryota; kingdom Metazoa; phylum Chordata; class Mammalia; order Carnivora; family Felidae; genus Acinonyx; species Acinonyx jubatus. The sequence continues at coordinate 104,806,659 of NC_069387.1, read as the reverse complement.
GAGAAGCAAACAGTGTCATTAACATTGTGAAACTGTCAGATGTTTTGAAGTGTTTTCATGTCTGATCTCTATCTTTCTCTTCATTTTGAATTGACTCTTTTTCTCCAACTGGGTCCTGTTAAAAGAACATCAAGTCTCTGTGGTTAGGGACAAAGGAGACCTCGGGGCACCGAATGTTTCAGGCCACAAAAGATAAAGCCAGTGGGATGGCTGTGAGAAAGAGCTCCTTTAAAGTCAACATAGGGCCCCTGGGTGGCTCAGTCAGTTAAGTGCCCAGCTCTTGATTTCAGCTCAGGTCATGATAGCATGGTTCAGAGTTCAAGCCCTGTGTGGCATTGGGCTCTGCACTCACAGTGCAGAGACCGCTTGGGATTCTCTCTCTCCCTCTCTGTGCCTTCTCTGCTCTCTCTCTCTCTCTCAAAATAAATAAATACAAAAAAAAATAATAAAGTCAACATAAAGGAGGAACTTGCCACTATCCCTGTTTTAGCACTGGAACAAATTTCCACACATTTAAAAACTTAAATTTATTGTCTCACAGTTCTATAGGTTAAAAGAATTACTTGTATCATACTGGACTAACATCAAATATTGGCAAAGTGTATTCCTTTTTGGAGACTCTAGGAAAGATGCTGTGCCCTTGTCTCACAGCTTCAAAAGTCTTTCCTTGTCCATGGAACTCTTCATCCAAAAGAAAGTCAATACAGTAGAACTAAGATTTCTCCTGTTGCCATCTCTCTGGCACTTTTATGGTTCCTTTTTCTACTTTTAAGAACCTTTGTGATTTCATTGGGCTCACCCAGACAATCCAGAATAATCTTCCCATCTGAAGATCAGCTGATTAGCAACTTTAATTCCATCTACAAACTTACTCCCTTCTTGCACTGTAACCTACCATATTCATTGGCTCTGAAGATTAGGGAATAGCCATCTTTTGAGCTCATTATCTCATCCATCACAGTGCCCTGCCCATGATTTCCACATTAAACTTCAATATTGGCTTCAGTAATGGTGAAGCGAAGAATGAGGATGTTGATTTAGTTATTCACAAATATTGACTATTAGTGGTTGGTTATGCTGTTCTAGGCAATCAGGATTCCTAAAAATCAAAAGTGTACCCTGCTCTTGAGTGATTGTGGTCTAGCCAAAGAAACAGTAATATAAACAATTGATTATAAATAATTAATGTATTTAAATATGCATTTTATTTTAATTGTGAATCAGAAGAGGTGTGAAGATGTTTTCAGAAAACAAAACAAAACCAAGAAGGAAATCGTAATTAAAGCAATCTTTGTAAGCCTTGCATTTATACAAAGGCTTTAAAGTAAATTGTATAACCATATTGTTGTGCCAGTTTACCAACTAGTTAATACCATTTGCTACTGAAGTTGCCCTTGATTTTCTTCACAGGTCTTTCAAAGAACATAGATGCACTTGAGTATCATTTTGAGCTGTATAAAATTATGATCTGAACACTCCTTACAGCTGGAATTTAAATAGAACATGGAAGAATTTTCTGCAATAACATGAGTAAATCTACTCCCTATCCTCTTCATATAAAATAATACTGAGATATTAGTAAATATGAGATTGAAGTAAAAGATGTTTAACTTATTTTAACTTACTTAGGGGGATAAGGAAGTTGATGATTTGGAATGAGCATGTTCTTCAACCTTTTCTGCCTATACCTGAAGGTGCTTGGCAACTTGGGTCTTAACAAGAGCAAGGGGGCAAAGCAGCCATGAGTAATTGTGAAGTTACACTTGGGTAGACTCTGGATCACTGAACACTGAAAGCCTTAGAAGCAAAAGAATAATGGACAGTACATATTTCATGAGGGAATCCACGAGTTCATATAAGAGAAGGAACATAGAAAATCCAACATTTACCTTTACAAGAGAAGAAACTATTAAGTAATCTAATTATTTCTTATGTAAATCAGGATGTTTTCTGATGAAGACAATCATAAAACACAATTCAAACTGGCTTCATAAAATTATAAAAATATATTAATATACCATATAGCTGGAAAGTTTAGAAACAAGAACACATCTGTACTGGTTGATTCAGCAATGTCATGTTTCTAATTATCCCTTTCATACTGCCCTCTGCTCAGCAGTCTACAGTGTCAAGAGTAGAATGTAGGGATAGGGGCTATGAACTATTTTTTTCATGAGCAGCAGATGGAAAGAGTGTACAATTGCTCTACAAGGAACAAATACCCTTGGTTTAATTCTGATTGACCTTGCCTTTATTGACTCTGGAGAAATGCAGAACACTGATAAGCCTTTGGTATAATTGCATCTTTGAACCAACCCTGTGTCAAGATTGATGGGATTACCTAAATTGGCTCAGATCATTGAAGGCTTATGCTTAGAGCATGGTGTTTGTCCTCCTAAAGCACATGAAACTTGCAGAGAACTCATCACACCAACTCAGGGTAACTTAAGCAAAAGGAAGCTAAAGCTGCTCAGAAATCAACTAGCAAATACTTCCCACATTTTTTACCTTAAGTGTAACTTTTAACTGTATCTGAAAAGTAAAAATGTGTAGCCTGTTCTCTTATTTTTAAAATGAGAAAATTTTTAGATTTTAAAAAGAGAAAATACAGCCAGTGTGAAATATACTAGAGGATGTTCATAGATAAAATGTATACATAAAAGTGAATAACTTTGAGGGATTGAAATAAATTAACTATGAGATTAAAACTAACTATAGGTACGAATGCTTCTGGAGAATTCTACTCACATATTAGGAAACCTCAATCTAAGACTCCTTTGAAAATAGAATAGCAATGAAGAAAAAACAGTTAATATCATTTCATATAGATTTGTCAAAATCCCAAATTAAGTAATCTGTGCTTAAAATTTAAAGTTATATAGGTTATATGTCATAAGGGTCATATTTCCTGTTTTAAGCTATAATTATTAAAAATAACTGAATCCTAGTTTTAATTTTATTTAATGCATTTTCAATGATTATATATTCTTAGTGCATATTTCAAGTTTAGATATAGGAACTAGCATATTTCAAATATTGTCTATAAATTATATAAAATATATTAGTTGGACTATAATAATGTAAAAAGTAGAAAAGAAGATTTAGTTTTTCCTGAAAATGCTAATTTGAAGAAGCTTAAAATTGGTGGCAAACTAATATTAATAAAGAAAAGTGAAAAATTAATAGAGATTTTTCAATGATTTCTGAAGTTGAATTTCCTGAGATTCAATTTTCTATAATCTGATGGTGTTTCCAAAGCTCAGCTCTATGGTCACACACACACACACACACACACACACACACACACACACAATCACACACATTTTGTCTTTCTGTCTTCAAACTTTCTTTTTTTTTTTAATATAATTTATTGTCAAGTTAGCTAACATACATTGTATACAGTGTGCTCTTGGTTTCAGGGGTAGATGCTCATGATTCATTGCTTACATACAACACCTGGTGCTCATCTCAACAGTGCCCTCCTCAATGCCTATTACCCATTTTCCCCTCTCCCTCTACCCCCCCCCCCATCAACCTTCAGTTCTCTGTATTTAATAATCTCTTATGAGTTTGCCTCCCTCTCTGTTTGAAACTATTTTTTCGCCTTCCCTAACCCCATGATTGTATGTTAAGTTTCTCAAGTTCCACGTATGAGTGAAAACATTGGATATCTGTCTTTCTCTGACTTATTTCACTTAGCATAAGACCCTCCAGTTCCATCCACATTGTTACACATGGCAGGATTTCATTCTTTCTCATTGCCAAGTAGTATTCCATTGTATATATAAACCACATCTTCTCAATCTCTTCATCAGTCGATGGACATTTGGGCTCTTTCCATGATTTGCCTATTGGTGAAAGTGCTGCTATAAATATCAGGGTAAAAGAGGCCCTGTGAATCAGCACTCTTATCTCCTTTGGATAAATTCCTAGTAGTGCTATTGCTGGGTTATAGGGTAATTCTACTTTTAATTTTTTGAGGAACCACTGTTTTCCAGAGTGGCTGCATTAGTTTTCAATCCCACCAACAGTGCAAGAGGGTTCCCATTTCTCTATATCCTTGCCAACATTTGCTGTATCCTAAGCTATTAATTTTAGCCATTCTGACCCGTGTGAGGTGGTATCTCAATGTGGTTTTGACTGGTATTTCTCTGATGTGTTTTTCATGTGTTTGTTGGCCATCTGGATGTCTTCTTTGGAAAAGTGTCTATTCATGTCTTCTGCCCATTTATATACTGGGTTATTTGTTTTCTGTGGTTGAGTTTGGTAAGTTCTTTATACATTTTGGATACTAACCCTTCATCCAATATATCATTTGCAAATACCTTCTCCCATTCTGTCAGTTGCGTTTTAACTTTGTTGTTTCCTTTGGAGTGCAAGATTTTTATCTTGATGAGGCCCCAATAGTTCATTTTTGCTTTTATTTCCCTTGCCTTCAGAGACATGTCAAGAAACAAGTTGCTGTGGCTGAGGTCAAAGATCTTGTTGCCTGTTTTCTCCTCTAAAGTTAAAGAATTATTCACCATGATCAAGTGGGATTTGTTAATGGACTGCAGGGCTGGTTCAGTGCTGGCAAATCAATCAAGAAAGGATAAAAACCATATGATCCTGTCAATAGATACAGAAAAAGCATTTGACAAAATACAGCACCCTTCCTTTATAAAAGCCCTCAAGAAAGTTGGGATAGAAAGAACATCATAAAAGCCATATATGAAAGGCCCACAGGTAATGTCATCCTCAATGGGGAAAAACTGACAGCTTTCCCCCTTGAGATCAGGAACACAACAGGGATGTCCACTCTCACCACTATTGTTTAATGTAGTTTTGGAAGTCCTAGCCTCAGCAATCAGACAACAAAATGAAATAAAAGGCATCCAAACTGGCAAAGAAGAAGTCAAACTTTAACTCTCCTCAGACTACATGGTACTCTATAAGGAAAACCCAAAAGACTCCACCAAAAAGTTGCTAGAACTGATATATGAATTCAGGAAAGTTGCAGGATACAAAATCAATGTACAGAAACCAGTTAGACATTATTATGTCAGTCAATTAGGTTTTTTAAATTCATTGATTCCAAAAATATTTAGGCCACACTCACTGTGTTCCAAGACTACTCAATATTCTTGAGAGAATACAAATGAAAATGGGCCTGATTATGTTGAGCTTCGAGTTTCAAAAACAATTAAGTAACTAAAATAAAATGTGATGGGACAAACCCACAGTGCTATGGGAATAAATAATAAAGGCCCCTGATATAGTCTGTAAATGAAAAGGTGTTTTTCACAAGAGATACAATAATTAAGATTAAAGAAGAAATATTATTTGACTTGGTGAAGTAAACAAAAATAGATGGGAGAAGTACTGTTTGCTTAACTATGTAGAAAAAAAAAATCCAGAACTTCTAAATGCATGCAAGCTCTGAAGTGAGATTGCAGAGGATATAAATTTTGTGCAAGTTATTCATATTATATCTTCAGCTTTGTATTGGAGAGAATGGAATTACCAACTCCACCAAATTGTTGTTAGGACTAAATATGCTAATGCATGCACAGCACAAAGAAGTGTGCTTGGCATGGTGAGTCTAATAAACTTAACCAGTATATTAATGTTATTATTAATGCAGTTAACCACATATCCCTTTCAAGTAGATGGACTAAGATTGGTCTAGAAAAACAGGTCTACACTATAACGCCTTATGACAGTGAACAAATACAGGAAATTCTATTATTCATTATAAAGAAAAATAGTCCATGGTGACAGCATTTACAGATAAGGAAGTAAATTTCCATAAAGAAAACAGAAGTGAATACTTTGCTTAAAGAGGTAAAGAATAGGAAGTTTTGAGGTGACATCCAATACACATTTCCATGCAAATCTTTCTCTGAGGGCATTAGTCTGACAACCATTCCCTAAATTTCAGGTCACTCAGAACCTAGCATATAGACACAAGTGAGTTCGGACCAAATTCCAAAACATATCCTGGGACTCCCTATTCCTTTATTCTTTTTTTTTTTCCCTGTTGTTGTTGTTGTCTCCCTTGAACTGATTCTCACCTCTTACCAACTAGGATGTATGTTTCTTAAGGGCAGGGGCTTTATGAGCTGTTTTACTGCCTGTATCTAGTGTACCTGAAACAGTATCTGGCATAGTACTTGTTCAATAAGTGTTTTAGAGTGAAATAAAGGTTAGAGAATAGAACAAAGACACAACAGGAGTTCAATCATTAAAGCCCCTATTTCCCATAATTGCATCTGAGACAGGATAATTATGATTATTATACTTGGACACTGCAAGATATACCCAGATGAGCTAGTGAACCATTGAATAATTATTATGTCTTTATGTTTATTAATTTACTTCATATAGAAAAAAGAAATGAAGTAATTAAAATGATTATAAGTCAAATGGAACAGAACATTTGAAAACATATGTAAGAAAATTATTATGCTTTATATTACAGTGAAAATTCACAGAGCAGGAACACTTAGCATTTATCCATCATTTAGATATAGTGATCTATTACGTCTAACTAGATGTTTATGGACCATGTAGGTAAACATACCTTTTTTCAAATATGAGAAAATTGTATGTATCCTCCTTCAAACATCTTGGCATGAATTATATATTTTGGATAGTTTCACTTCCTTTATTGTAATTTATAACCTAAAGCTATATGGATAGACTATGAAATATGATTCAAATAAGAAAATATGAATATTTTATGGACTCTTAGTTTCAATGCAGTACTAATGTTAAGATGTTATATTTGGCATAATTCTGTGTTCGACAGTTCTGGTTATATGTTCCATGTTTTACTGATATTAAATTAATGTAGATATCAAACTAGTAGCCAAATCCCTTTAGGCCACAAGAATATTGCCAAAGGAAACCGAAGGTAGTAGGATTGTTCTTTTTGGTATAAAATCATGGTTGTCCTAATAGTGACATAGCAGTATCTTTTTGACTAGTTATTAACTCCTATACAGCAACTTAATGTTGCTGTTTCTTCTCTCGCTTTCACCAATTCACAAAAACATAAAAAGGCACATAGGGCATACTTGGAATACAGCAGGCATTCAATAAGAATTTTTTGAAGAAAAGACACAAGACAAAGGAAGAAAGTAATGAAGAAAACAAAGGAAGGATGGAGGGAAGGAAGGAGAGTAGGAGGGAAGGCAAGAAGGCAAGGAAGAAAGGAGGAGGTAAGGGAGAAAGGGGGCAAGGGTGCTGAGGAATAAAGAAAGAAAATTTGTGGAATGTGACACTGGGTGCCAATACTATCAGTTCTGTCCTTAAATTGAACATTTTGGTCCCCAAGCTTTTATTTTATATTATTATACATATTATACCCCATATGGAACATATACCATACATCTGAGCATGGAGACCTAACATTATACCATGATTAATCATTTTTACTGATTAAAAAATGTATCCCTGTTAGATTAATATGTTATATGATTAAGGTGTCATGGGATTAATTCTAAATATACCAATCTGAAGGAAAGGTATTTTTCACAAATCTCAGTGAAGCAACATCATTCTACTACAGAATAAAATAGGCAAATACAATGCTTTTGTTTTTAATAGTTTTCTCAACTCCATTTTATTACCTACTGGACATTTTTTTGTGTTTCACAACCTATGAATGAAACTAACGTGCAACAATTTGTCAAGTAGAATTTTACTTGAATACTTTGTTTTTCTATAAAATGATTTACTATTAAGTGTTCCAATATTTACTTTTTACATAAGACATTAAAAGCTCTTTAGTTTATAGTTTTTGCACTACCCCCCCCCCCCCATAAACTACTGTGTTACTAAAAACATTCAGTTTCTTTTACCTAACAAAAATTCAATAATACAACGTAAGACTATGGAATATTTCCAGTAAAACATGTAACAAACACATAATGTCTACTGCATCTTTTAAATGCTTGTCAAATAATGGGGACTATCTCTACTGAAATAAGTTTTCTTAGCTTTTGGATTCTATGATATAGCCTATTTATTACACTTTGTTTAAGGTTGAGAATGTCTTCATAGGAGGAAATCTGTGTATTCATGGTATCGTGACAAATCATTTATAACAAATTTTACTTTCATTATAAAATGAAGAAATTTTGACTCTGGGTCTGTTCTAGAAACCTGACTTTTGCCATCCAGGATCCTCAGATTATTCAAACTAGTGATAAGAACAAAATCTATCAAAATCATGCTTGTTGGTCCTTATCAAGTAGGTATTTACATAGTGTGTAGTCTGAATAAAAATCTGGTATGTGATTTAGAGGATTCCAGGTGTAGAGAAAACACTGTGATTCAGGAAATACTCTCTGGATGGTGTTTCTTTAGAATTGGAAGAAACTTCATAGAACATTTACTCAACCACAACACTTGAATGGAGCCTAAGTCAAATTTAAAATTACCCAATTGTGTAATTGCTTCTTTCCTTATCTTTTTTAATAGATTATGAAACATTGTAAAACAATATGTTTATTTGTTTCTATAGTAGCTACTATATAATTGGTGCTAAATAAAGTTAGTTAATAAATAAATTTACACAGTATAATTTAATATAAATCTAGTGTTAAGATCACATTCAGATTTCTGGAAACACCTAAAAACTGACTTAGTATGTCACTCTGCCACACAATTCCAAAGGGTCTCAAAATCAATCAAGCCCGAGGAAAGTAGCATAAAAATTCACTGGTAAGATGGATATGATAACATCTTAAAACTAAAATTCCATTTAATTTCAAATTCTCATTTTTTTTCCTTTTCTCATATGGTATCTTCAAGATGTTTTAGTGTGTGGGGAATAAACCTTCCTTATGAGTGGGTGTCCTTGAACCAATAATGGATATTAATCCTGAAAATATTATCTCATTTGATGGAAGTTTTAAAGTTAAAATCTCAAGTCATTGCTTAAAAAAGCAAAGAATTAACATTCTTAATGGCTGTTTTATATTTTCTAGTTCAAATTTTCTAATAACGCAACTTGAACTATGTGAGAAATTCCACTGTTGTAGAATTATGTGGTTCATCTCAATCACTCACTACCCAGTCAGACCATTTTTTTTCTTTTTCTCACCTATGAGAGGTTAGGCAACTTTTTTTTATAAAATCTGTAGTATGCAAAGAAAAATAATGATTTGTGAAGACCAAAATGGAGCCTCTGAAAAATATTGCTTTTCCATCCATATTCTGCAAAAGCTCCCTTATCTTCCATAACTGCCCTTTGTTAGTGACTAAGGATTTATTGTTGGCTCTTTTCCTGGCCTTTCAAGTCTTTTCTGCACTTTGTGGAAATACTCAGACCTTCTACTCCCTCTTAATTCTGTCCTTCCCCTTGTGTTTTTTTTGTTTTTTATTTTTTGTTTTTGTTTTTGTTTTGTTGTGTGTGTGTGTGTGTGTGTGTGTGTGTGTGTGTGTGTTTACCTCTCCAGCCCTGGTGTTATTCTCTAGTGTCTACATATTCTTGATTACTGTTATTTACCTTATCCAATGTCATTCTTTATCAGTTTCCTATTGATGCTCTTCCTGGTAGCTATTAATACAAAGAGTATCTTATCTAAAATTTATGTCTTTCATTCATCTTGAGTTTATTTTTGTGTATGGTGTAAAGTGGTCCAGGTTCATTCTTCTGCATGTCGCTGTCCAGTTTTCCTAACATCATTTGCTGAAGAGACTGTCTTTATTCCATGGGATATTCTTTCCCGCTTTGTCAAAGATTAATTGGCCATACACTTATGGGTCCATTTCTGGGTTCTCTATTCTGTTCTATTGATCTATGTGTCTGTTTTTGTGCCAGTACCATACTGTCTTGATGTTTACAGCTTTGTAATACAGCTTGAAGTCTGGAATTGTGATGCCTCCAGTTTTGGTTTTACTTTTCAGGAATGCTTTGGCTATTCAGGGTCTTTTCTGGTTCCATACAAGTTTTAGAATTATTTGTTCTAGTTCTGTGAAGAATGCTAGTGTTATTTTGATAGGGGTTGCATTGAATATGCAGATTTTTTTGTGTAGTATTGATATTTTAACAATGTTTGTTCTTCCAATCCATGGGCATGTAATGATTTTCCATTTTTTTGTATCATCTTCAATTTTTTTCACAAGTTTTATGAAGTTTTCAGTGTATAGATTTTTCACCTCTTTGATTAGTTTTATTCGTAGGTATCTTATGGTTTTTGATGCAATTGTAAAGGGGATTGATCCCTTGATTTCTTTTCTGCTGCTTCATTATAGATGTATAGAAATGAAACTGATTTCTATACATTGATTTTATATCCTACAACGTTGCTGAATTCATGGATCAGTTCCAGCAATTTTTGGATGGAATCTTTGGGTTTTCCACATAGAGTATCATGTCATGTAAATCCTAGAGGAGGAAACAGGCAACAACGTCTTTGACCTCAGTCACAGCAAATTCTTACTTGACATGTCTCCAAAGGCAAGGAAACAAAAGCAAATGAACAACTGGGACCTCATCAAGATAAACAGCTTCTGCACAGTGAAGGAAACAATCAACAAAACTAAAAGGTAATCAAAGAAATGGGAGAAGATATTTTCAAAAAACATACCAGATAAAGGGTTAGTATCTAAAATCTAAAACAAACAAACAAATAAAAAAAAAAAAACCTTTATCAAAGTCAACACCCAAAAGACAACCAATCCAGTGAAGAAATGGGCAAAAGACATGAACAGACACTTTTCCAAAGAAGACATCAAGATGGCTAACATACACATGTAAAAATGCTCAATATCACTCATTGTCAGGAAATACAAATCAAAACCACAATGAGATACCACCTCACACCTGTCAGAATGGCCAGTCAATTAACAACTCAGTCAACAACTGGCAAGGATACAGAGAAAGAGGAACCCTTTTGCACTGCTGGTGGGAAAGCAAAGTGGTGCAGCCACTCTGGAAAACAGTATGGAGGTTTCTCAAAAAATAAATAAATAAATAAAAAGAAAAGTACCTTATGACCCAGCAATTGCACCACTAGGTATTTACCCAAAGGATACAGGAGTGCTGTTTTAAAGGAGCATTTGTTCCCCAATGTTTATAGCAGTACTATCGACAACAGTCAAAGTATGAAAAGAGCCCAAATGTCTGACTGATGAATGGATGAAGAAGATGTGGTATGTATGTGTGTGTGTGTGTGTGTGTGTGTATATGTGTGTATATGTGTGTGTATTCCACATACACATAATGGAATATTACTTGGCAATCAAAAAGAATGAAATCTTGCCATTTGTGACAATGTGGATGGAACTAGAGAGTATTATGCTAAGTGAAATAAGTCAGAGAAAGACAAATATATGATTTCACTCATATGTGGAATTTAAGAAACAATGAAAGATGAATATAAGGGAAGGGAAGCAAAAATAATATAAAAACAGGAAGACAAACCATAACTGACTCTTAAATGCAGAGAACAAACTGAGGGTTGCTGGAGAGGCTGTGGGTAGGGGGATGGGCTATTTGGGTTAGGGGCACTAAGATGGACACTTGCTGGGATGAACACTGGATGTTTTATGTAGGTGATGAGTCACGAAATTCTATTCCTGAAAATATTATTACACTATATGTTAACTAACTTGGATTTAAATTTTTAAAAATTAAAAAATGAAAAAAGAAATCTCAAGGAACTTGGGGGGAAAAACGTTTAGATAAATATTAAAAATGTCTATTCAAAAAAATAAACAAAATAAACAACAAACAAGCAAACAAAAAACTAAAGAGCAAAGCCTCTACTTTCAAGACAGAAAGAAGCAGCATGTTCATGCTTAAGGCCAAAGCATTTAGGGTCAATGGAAACTAAGGCTCTCTGGGTGTTGCTTACCCATCTTAGAAAACTTACCTGAGATTTCTAGGATTCATTTTTCCTCTACTATATGTCTCATATAACAATGTTGTGCCAGTTAAATAATTTGTATAAAAAAATAGTTCAGGATTTGATTTATAATTAGTGTTTAAACATTGTTATAAATTTTATAATTATTTATGTCACTATTAAGTACTAATTATAAGTCTCTATGCCTTCTTACACCCTGATGACTATTTTGAGATCCTTAAGAGTAGGCCTTAATTCTTCTCTGTATTTCTACAGTATAACATATACATGTAAGTGAAAAATTGTCCTCTTGGTGACCTCCTAGAAATTAGCCATTTACTACCCAAAGACCATGAAAGAATAAGTTAAGCTGTGAATAGGTAAAACTATGCCACATGTTTGGGGAAGAATGTCATAGTGTGCCATACCTAGAACATGCCATAGGAGGGAAATGAGTATAGATAGAAATATAGATAGGACTGAAAGGTTAATTCAAGTGGATTTATAGAGCATTTAATTCCGTGTCATAGTTTGTAATTTAATAGGAATCACTAGAAACTTGGTTATTGGTGTTGATTTATCTTTATTTATCTCTTATTTACTTTCACGTTTTAGAAATATGAGTAATAGGTCATTAGCAATATAAAAACAGTAATTAATGAAAACTAATATGAAACACCTTCAATCCAGATGAAAACTGATAAGGACTTACCTAAACCATAATGATGGAAGAGCGAAAAAGAGCGAAAAGAGGAAAGTAGAAAGAATCAGATTAGTATCTTAGCATCTGACTGGGTAACACAAACTCAGTTCTCAGTGAACATGAGAAGAAAACTGTAGCAGGAATTTTGCTAAGTAAAACTTCTCTTCCTACCTATTTCAAATGAATTTAAACTAGAAAGCATTTAGCATATATTGTTTGATTTGAAAATGAAATAGAAACTCAAACTTTCAATACTGATATTACCTAAAGGAGATCAGAGGTCCTCCCAATCTCTCTTTCTCACCATGACTAGCCAGTAGGAAACTGTAACAGTTCTTTTTTCTCAGCTCCAAATGCATTTTTTTACTCTGCTCTATAAAGTTGAGTCTGTGAGTCTGTAAACTACATTATTCCTTTACAACCAATTCCTTAAGTTTTTCTAAGTGGGAATGTCGAGGTAGACTGTAATGTGAGAGAAAAGACTCCTTCCTGTTTACTTGTTATCCTTAGTAGCACCATCCAATGGTGTTTCACACACCAGCTGCATAGCTGGCTCCTATTCTCAGGTTTTCTCCAGTCTCTTTGTGCCCTGAGAGATACCGGAACCAGCTGGGCAGCCTCTCTCCTCTAAAATCTGAGATTGAGCTCTGGGGGTGTCAGTCTTTCTCCACTGAGTTTCTGTGGCACCATCATCAGCCACCCTCCTCAGATTCTTGGTATCACAACCACAAAGGCCCCACCTATGCCCAGCTTCCAAGAAACTCTGGCAACCACACACTCTCACCCTTGTTTCCCCATTCCTAAAGATGGTAGCTGCTTGCTGAAGTTACTAAATCTATACTAAATCTATCTATGCTGCTGAAGTTACTAAAGTTCCTTTAGATATCTTAAGTTTTCAGGTATGTGCATAACCAACCCTTTATTAAAATATGTTGACCCTTATGTATGCATCGCAATATAAAAGCTACCAATTTTACCTGACTCTTGAATCTTAGGGGATCCCTCTAATCTTTAACTTCCCAAAGAGACAAGCTTGATCCACTCACTTAAATTGATTCCAGATATTTTGTTCTTCAGAGAATTATTTTCTAACTCAACAGTTTTTCCACACTTTGTAGTCTTCGGATTTGAATCTTCAAATGCTAAGAGGGCTATCATTTGGAAAACACATTTTATTGTCCTACGCTACATCAGTCAGAGTACCAGTAGAAAATGTATATATTTGAATGGCTCAACCAAAAGAATTTTAATGAAAAAGCTGCTAGAAGATAATGGGAAAAACTAGATGACCTTGGTTTTGCCAATGACTTTTTAGATACAACACCAAAGGCATGCTCTATGGAAGAAATAATTGATAAATTGGACTTCATTATGATCAAAAAATTCTGCTCTGTAAGATATTCCTAAGAGAATGAAAAGTCAAGCCATAGGTTGGGAAGAAATTATTTATAAAACACATATCTGATAAAGGACTTGGAATCAAAATATACAAAGAACTCTAAAAATTCAACAATAAGAACAAAAACAGCAATTAAAAAATGGGCCAAACACTTAACAGACACCTCACTAGAGATTATATACAGATGTCAAATAAGCATATGAAAAACTGCTTATCATGCATATCCCTAGTGAGTTGCAAATTGAAATGAGATACTACTATATACCTAATAGAATGGCTAAAAGTCAAAATAGTGACAACACACAATTACTGCAAGAGGAATACTCATTTATTGTTGGTGGGAATGCAAAATGGCACAGCCACTTTGGAAAGCAGTTTGGCAGTTTCTTACAAAGCTAAATATAATCTCATCACACAATTCAGCAATCCTAGATATCTACTCAAATAAGATGAAAATTTATGTACACACACACACACACACACACACACACACACACAACCCTTCACAGGAAGGAACATTTAGACCAGTTTTATTAATAATTGCCCTAAATTGGAAAGAACAAAAAAAAAAGTGATACATCCATACACTGGAATATTATTCTATGATAAAAAAGCAAGTGAGATATCAATCCCTAAAAAAACATGGAAGATTCCTAAGTGCATATTGCTAGGTAGAAGAAGCCAACCTGAAAAGGCTCATATTGTATGATTTCACGTATGACATTCTGGAAAAGGCACAGTAAACAATCAATGGTTGACAGTGGTTCAGGGGGAGGAAGTAAGGGTAAGTAGATAGAGCACAGGGGCATTTTTAGGGCAATGCAATGACACTGTATGATTTGATAATTATGAAACATGAAATTATGTATTTATTGAAACACAAAGACTAAATGAATGTAAACTATGGAGTTTAATTAATAATTATGTATCAATATTGGTTCATCAATTGTAAATACACTAATATAAGAAGTTAGTGATAGGAGAAGCTATGTGTTGGGGAAAGGCAGAGCTGGGAACTCTTGAAACTACATGTGCAGTTTTTCTGTAAACCTAAAACTTATCTAAAATATAAGGCCTGTTGGGGCGCCTGGGTGGCGCAGTCGGTTAAGCGGCCGACTTCAGCTCAGGTCACGATCTCACGGTCCGTGAGTTCGAGCCCCGCGTCTGGCTCTGGGCTGATGGCTCAGGGCGTGGAGCCTACTTCTGATTCTGTGTCTCCCTCTCTCTCTGCCCCTCCCCCGTTCATGCTCTGTCTCTCTCTGTCTCAAAAATAAATAAAAAAAAAAACGTTAAAAAATAAAATAAAATATAAGGCCTGTTAAAAAATACAATTACAGATGAATTTTCTATGACTTTTTGAATACTGAATGAATGAAAAAGAATTTAAATGACTTTGTATTAAGTTTTGCTTAATTTGCAAACCACTTTGGATAATTGGAGACATTTATATTTCACAAACCTTGGGGCTGCATTTGCTAATCTATATGATCTAGTATTCATCTGATTTTAGTTAATGGAAAATGGTTTACATTAAATTAGTTGTTTCTGGTTTTAGTCACCTTTACAATAAGGACTAATGAAATATCAGTATGAGCTATAATAACACAGATGAGTATCTTTTAATAGATGCTCTGCATATTTCAAAATGGCAAATGTATTAATTTGGGGAATTGCAAGTGCTGTAAAAGATACATACACACTTTAAGATATATTGATATAATAAAACATGTAAAGCAGACAAATAATACATTGTAGTCTTGGAAGTTGGAGACAAGAATCATAGGATACAAGTCAAATATTCAGCTAGTAAGTAATTTGTACTTTGATAACACCTAATCTTTGGGCCTCATTTCCTGATTTGCAAAAATGAGAATATTTGTATATATGATCTTCAATTATCTTTATAGATTTAAATTGTGTGTGTTCATAACATAGTATTACTGATTTGAGATAGACTTCAGTTTATAATCACCCTTCACCAAATGACAGTTATTTCCTGCTCTTCAAGGTGCCTAATTATGCAAAGGAAGATTACTAGGGAAATAATATTTTATGTATTTCTTTATTTTATGTGTCTCTTTTGGGAATTTAGTTATTGTATGAGATGTTGGCATAAAGGATTTCTCAGTTTCATATTCCGTGTGTTTATGGTAATTTTAAGTAGTAAGAGACACTTGGTTGACATTTTACTAGCTATGGAAATAACATTGTAAGCACTCTGAAGTAAGCGTTAACAGTGGCCCTTGACTCTACAAATTGACCTAGGGAAGAGTCTAGTTCTTTATTGATAGAACACATAGTAGTGTCTTGCCTCTGTTCTTCAAGAACATAAAAAATGCATCCCTTGAGTGTTCAATGAAAATCAAAACATATACTATGTTTTGGTGCCAAAAGCACATGCAATTGGCTCCTTGACAGATTTTAGATTTCAATTTCTTCAAAAATAAACTTACCATACAGATTTTGATATTATGCAGCTTTTGCAATCCAGGACATCTGGGCTACTGGATAGGTTATTAACCTTTCTCACCACTGTTATTACTGTTTTGTCCTCTGCAGTGTATATAAGTTCCCCCCTTGGGCAAGATATCTAAATCATTGCTGATACGTCTACACTTTAATATCTAGGTTTCTCACTTGATTTCATCCATCTCTTTTGTATTCCTCCTATGATTTCTTTTCAATCTACTTGAGCCAATATAGCTTGAGCTACAGGACTCCACCTTCATGGTACCTTACTTTAACCACTTTCTTGACAGTACCCCCAAATATTTCACCCTATTCTCTTCCCACCACTCCTATTTCAATATTCTTTATCCCTTAATTCACTGTGCAATTGCTTTCTCTGGTTCTTGCAATCTGGGTTATTGACTTGCTGAAAAGGAAACAAAAGGGCATTGATAATTCTTTAGAACATATGGTCTCTAAATTTATATGGATTAATTCAGCAATCTATTTACTTGCCCTTAATTGCCCTCTGCCTATACTCCATTCTTTTTCTTCTACTGGCTCTCATATCTAATAGCCTAGCTCCCTAGATGTCAGTGCAAGACTATCTTTACACACAAAAACAAATATACATGAACTAGAGTGAAAAGAAAATGCTATCTTCATGAAAAGATGCTCAACGACATTTACCATCAAGGAAATACAAATCAAAACCACAATGAGATATTACCTCACACCTGTCAGAACTGCTAAAATTAACAATACAGGAAACAACAGATGTTGGAGAGGATGCGAACAAAGGAGAACTCTCTTGCACTGTTGGGGAGAATGCAAGCTGGTGCAGTCACTCTGAAAAAACAATATGGAGGTTCCTCAAAAAGTTAAAAATAGAACTACTCTATGACCCAACAATTTCACTACTAGGTACTTACCCAAAGGATACAAAAATATTGATTTCAAGGGATATATGCACCTGATGTTTATAGCAGCATTATCAACAATAGCCAAATTATGTTAAGATCCCAAATGTCCATCGACTGATGAATGGATAAAGAAGATGTGGCATATATATATATATATATATATATATATACATACATACACACACACATACACACAATGGAATATTATTCAGCCATAGAAAAGAATGAAATCTTGCCATTTGCTATGACGTGGATAGAGCTAGAGAGTATTACGGTCAATGAAATGTCAGAGAAAGACAAATACCATATGATTTCACTCATATGTATAATTTAAGAAATGTAACAGATGAACACAGTGGGGGTGAAAGAGAGAGGCAAACCATAAAATAGACTCTTAACTATAGAAAACAAACTGAAGGTTGGTGGAGGGCATGTAGGTAGGGGACATGTGTTAAATTGATGATAAACATTAAGGAGGGCACTTGTGATGAGCACTGGGCATTGTATGTAACTGATGAATCACTAAATTATACTCCTGAAACTAATATTAATAAAAATAATAAAATATTTTCAAGCAAAAAAAAAAACCTGTTGTCTTGAGTATGTCCAAACAACACTAAGGAATCCTTTCACAATAATTCTGATTGAGTATTCATATTTTCTTAATTGCATAATTGCTTTCATGTCAGGGATGTGAAACTCGTTTCAAAAATGAAAAGAAAAAAATAATTTATAGATAATTCTGTTTTGTTAAAATATCCCTTCTAATGAAAGGAAAACAAAATTCATAAAATATTTGCATAATTGTATTTAAGTCATCTGAATTTAAATGGGTTTGCTTTGTTTTTAAACTTTTGAGCACAGACATCTTACTTTATTCTGTGCTTTAACTATGCTTCCAAAACTTTTTGAGCTTTTTTGGTTGATTAGGTGGTTTTGTTTTTCCTTTGTTTCTTTTCTAGGTGCTTTGAAAGTATGATTTTTTCCAAAGTCAATAGTAAGAGGCTATAGGAGAGAAAGTCAGCAAACAAAAAAGACAATCTCACTTAAATTTAATATGCATTCAAATCTGGACTTTGCACTAATTTGGAAGGAAATGCAATTCTAATATTCTTAAGAATATACTTCCAGTTTATTAAAAACATATGTTTGTGATTGGAATTTACTATAGTGAAATCTTTCTTTTCATGAAAGTACTCTTGATCTATTAAGTATACGTGGAGAATATAAAACAATCCATATTCATTGATAAGACACTATATCCTTACTTAAGCTGTAACAGCCCTTTGCTTGTTTAAACATAATGTAAAAGTAGCCTGACCATTATTCAATGTGTTTCAATTAAAAGAGGTCTGTGTATGTAGCAAACTCCCCAGACCTGCACAAGATTCCTCTCAGGTGCTAAAGGTAACCTCAGAAAGGAGCTGTGTGATATGATTACATTATGTTGTGATCCTTGTTCAAGGTCAAAATGAATACATGGTTATGGAAGAGAACAGAGAGAGAGTAAAATATAAAAGTAGACTGGAACACGGCTGAGAAATAATAATTCAAGCTCTTACTCCTGAAAGTAGTGATAGAACTTGGATTGATGGCAGAAAAAAGGAAATGCACCTTGTGAAAAGTGGGATAATATGGTATGAGAAACGGTTCCGATGCATCTCAAGGACACTGAGAAGACTGCTCCAGTTAAAAGCCCGGTGGTTCTAATTCAGGAAAAAAGATGATTATAAAATTGTATAATTACCAATATTTGTGTAGCACTTTTGTTTTCAAAGTGCTTTCCCAACTACATTTATCACAGCTGATTCTCAAAATGACCTTAACCACTAGTCCTAGTACTGAGAGCACTGTTCTAATTCACATAGAATTAATTTACATAGTTTATTACAAAAACTATGTAAAGATATTAACAGCCTTGTTAGTAAATCCATGGTACTGTGTATATAACATGCTTAATATAAGTAAACCTCACAAGTAAGTTTGAGGAGTTTGATTTGTTTTTTGTTTTTTTTTTTTTGGAAAACAAAGCTTTGAGGAAGATAAATATGCTCTTGTGACAAACTCACAAAAACTACAATTAGTTAACTGAACTCTTGCAATTTCAAAAGCATTTGATTTCATCCCAAATCAATCTTAATGTTAAAATATAACACTACTTCCTAGAGCCATGAAATATAATTTCTTACAATAAAAATAGCAATCACAAAATATCTTAAACAAAGGATCTACATTTAAAGTAACTTATAACAGGTTCTTTTTCCTCTCTTTTATGGTTTTCCACAGAAGTAAGCTTTGTGATTTTAAGTTTATATTTACATGTTAGAAGAAGAGGAAAGGAATTTAGTCATAATAATCTAGAAATTATTTTCTGAAAAAATTTGGTCAAAGAATTCATGTTATAACAAGCAGTATTATAAATAGCATAAAGGGGCTTTGGAAATCTATGATTACCTAAATCTTTGAATTTTAAACTAAATCTGAACTTAATAACAGAAGGTTTGAAAAATGTTATATCTCTCATATTCTTATATATCTATGAATGAAAAAACATGTAATACCTATTTAATGCTATATAATTTTAAAGTAATAAATGGAAAGGCAGCCAAAATAGAAGGAAATTGGTACCATAAAGATCGAAATGGTGTCTGTGAAAATGACTTTTTGAAAATAAGAGAATACTTGTCTAATTTCATAACAGAAAAACCACTGCTAGACATTTCTGCAATTGTTCACTACTAAGATGTAGAAATAGTGAGTAGTTATTTCAAGTCAAACAATTCAAGTTATTTCTTGATGAGATGTTATTTTCCTAAGGTGAATGGTAGTTATAAATCAAGATCCCTACAAATAGGTTCATTAAAATCTCATAAGTATTGAAGATCTTGTATAGCACCATGTGACCATTCTTTGGCTACATGTGACTCTTCTTTCTCTGTATTCAGCACAATGTATAATATGAAATGCTTATATCATTCTAGGAACTAAGCTCTTTCCTTAGAGAATATGGATATAGTTGAATGTCTAACCATAATAGTATATTCCAGGAATGTTCTTATGAATAATATACTAAATATCTTACTAATCTGAAACAGTATTCTTTTACTTTGAAAATTGAACAAAATTTACATTCTTATTTTTATCATATTTATTTTTATTAAATAAATGCAAAATTTAAACGACTTCTATCATTAAAAACAAAACAAACAAAGACTTCTTAACCTCTGCCTTCTCACTTTGCTCCAACTGGAGACCCAACTGGAGAACTTTCAGCACAGAGACAACTATAAAGCCTTGACATATTAGAAAATAACCTGAATTCACCAGATATTAACAGAAGCATACTGACTCTGGAGAACAGTATATGCACGGAGAAGGCAAGCAATATGAAGTTAGCTCCCCATTTCTGTGGCTTTTAGCCTGAGACTAACTGCATCTTATATGACAGTTCACTGGTGGGAAAGTACAGTGTTTCTCACTGGGGGAGCCAGAAAACTGTGAGTAGAAGACTATCATCAACATGAGTGCGGGAATCCCAGAAAGAAAAGAACCAGGGAACGAATACTCAAATGTGGCCCACCAACATTTCTTCCTGACCTGTGAGGCATGGAACCAACTCAGCGTACCTCACCTGAAGGGGAAAGATCTGAACTGTCTCTGAAGCTGCCATTTGTCAAACCGAGTTTGCAGTTTAAACACAGGCAAAGTAAACCCCTGGTACACAAGGAAACAATAACCATCAGAGTACAATCTGAAAGCCATACAATTTAACAATCACAATCCTAATGCCCAAGATACAATCCCAAACCACATGATACATGAACAACTGAAAGTGTAGAATGAATTCCCCAGAGAAAAGAAACTAAAAGCTAGAACAAGATAAGCCACATACTCAAACTAACAGATAAATATTTTAAAGTGGTTATTAATTCTATCCTCAATGATGCAAAAACAAAGACCAGAGAAATGAAAAACAGGAAATTCTGGCAAAAGAAAAGTGATAAAGAACAAACATAAAAATTTTGGATGGAAGTGTAAAATACAGGGGCACCTGGGTGGTTCAGTTGGTTAAGTGTCAACTTTTGATTTTGGCTCAGGTCATGATCTCAGGATTCGTGGGATCAAGATCCACCTTAGATCCATGCTGACAGCAGGAGCCTACTTGGGATTTTCTGTCTCCTTCTCTCCCTGCCTCTCCCCTCCCCTCCTCTTCTCCTTCTCTCTCTCTCTCTCTCTCTCTCTCTGGAAAAAACAAATTGAAAGAAATAGCCAAAATTGTTCTAAATTTGAAAAAAAAAGATATAAACATACAGATACATGATGTTCAGCAAATAACATGTAAAATAAACACTACAGAAAATTCTCCAAGACACACCATAGTCAAACAGATGAAATTCAAAGATTCAAAGAAACTCTTGAAATCGGCTAACAAATAATGATATACTTAAGTGGAACAGCCATTTGATCAATGTCTGGCTTATCAGAACAACGGAGTCATAGAGAGCGTGAAACAGTATCTTTAGGTGGCAAAAATAAAGACTGTCATCACAAAATTATATATCTAACAAAAATAAAGGCAATTTCAAATAAAAGTAAACTGTGGGAATTTATCTCCATCATACCAGCACTACAAAAAAGTTCAAAGAAGTTCATCAGGAGATAGGAAGATAATACTAGATGGAAATGAGATCCACAGGAAAAAAATGAAGAGCATCTAAAATAATAAGCTAGTCAAATGAAAAAAAGTTCTCCTTTGAGCTCTTTTATTTCTTAATTTATTTTATAAATCACATAATCATTTAGAGTTTAAGAAAACACCAAATGTTACCAAGGATGTGGATATGTTCCTATATATATTTTTGGTTAAGATTCTTTGGATATTTTGTCCATTGCTTTTTGTTTTTTTTTTTTTTATTTTGTTTGTTTTATTGTTAAATTTTGAAGAGTTCATTATATATTCTAGATATGAATCCTATGTCAGATGTGTGAATTACAATTTGCAAGTCTTTCTCTCAGTCTGTGGTTGTATTTTCATATTCTCAACAATTTTTCACATACCAAGATTTTTTATTATTTTGGGGATTTTTTGTTTTGTTTTGGATATATGACAAGGAATCATATATGCTTGAAAACTTAAAGTATAGACATGTAATTTATATATTAATCAAACTCAGGACATCCTAATAATTCTATTGCTATCATTTTTACTATTAATTAATCCATTAAGATGGTGATACTTATTGAATTATGCTTTCATGATTACTCATTTTATTCATGGAGGAATGAATGTTCCTATGTACAACTTGTTAAGCTATAAGACTGGTCAATTCATTTTATAGCCCCAAGACATATTTTTCTTCTATAAAACTGGAATAATATTAATCTTAAATTTTGTGGTTCTCAAAGGCAAGAAAGTGAAAATTATTTGGAATTATAAAGCACTATAAATGAATGGTATTATTGTAACTGCTGTGATTATACCACCATGTGGGAAATTTACAGCTAGGGAAAATGGTGAAATGTTATTGTCTCTATATTTAACTTCAGACTAATCAGCTGAAAAGCTTATACTCTTAAAAATGGTATAATTTTCCTGTTTGAAAACTTAATATTTGATTTACATTTCTCTTCACAACTACTTTATTGCTTTAGGATTTCAGAATATGCTTTTGAAAGCAGTGTAAATTCTTCACATGAAATAAATACTTAGGCTTGGGGAAATTATGGAAAAAAGAACACAATCACAATCTGCTACACTAGTTTGAGTATGTATTACAGAATTGAAACAGAAAATCCTTAAAGGTGTCAGTTTCATCTCAGCCGTACATAATATCATAATACAAAAGAAAATGAGATTTAAAATATATGATTTTTTTTATTAAATTATGGCCTTAAAGCTCCTCTGAATAATACTAAGGAAAGATATTTTAAGAATTCCAAACTAAAGATTTACTTAGAAAGACAGGAGTCATTCCAGCTAACCTCTGAAAGATCAGGCCTTGTGGTTTGACAAATGGTCCCAAAGCCAGCCAAACAGCGAGTTTAAGAGAGCCAACCTCACAACTTGCCAATGGATTCTGCTATTTAAAAATATATACAGTGTTTCCAAAAGCTAAATAGATGTCTATTTATAATAATTATCCTTATATCACCATTTTAGTCTTGATGACTCACAGGTGTAGGAACCTTATTTTGGACCTTGAAGCTTCCTGATTCCATGCTTGGAAAAGGGACTGCCCTTCAAAATACTTGAAGTGATGATGCTCAAAACATTCAAGAAGAAATTTAAAACTCAATGGTAGGCCAAGGTCAATAAGAAAACTCAAAGAGAATTTCAAGATTAATGAAAGAAACATCATATAGTTTTTAAAGGCTTTTCATAACAAAGAATTAGAGCAATCACATCCAAAATTACAGCAAGAGAATTGCATAGGCAGCCAGTGTTTGGTAAATCTACTAAACGACACTCTTTTTAATGTGAACTTTTATTTTAGAGGTCTAAATTAAAAAGCATATGCAAAATAAAAAGATACATATGCAATAACAACATCAAGTAAATTTAGTTATATTATGCCACAAAATGTCAACACAAAAATGGTGGGAAGGTAGCTGAGAAACACTCAAGTTATATTTATGCCTGACTCTGTATGGTCTCTCTTGGTTTTCTTTTACATAGCAAAATAAAATTAAAACCTAAGAAGAATATCTTAGGTTTCTTTTCGGCAACTCTCATAATTATTTTAAAATCTTTTTGGCCCCATCTCATATTCCAACCACTGCTACAGCAATAGTTTGATAAAAACTTGGCCAGGGGCACCTGGGTGGCTTAGTCGGTTGAGCATCTGATTCTTGATTTCCAACCACGTCATGATCTCATGGTTCATGAGATCAAGCCCCACGTTGGGCTATGTGTTGACAGTGTGGAAACTGCTTGGCATTCCTTCTCTCTCCCTCAGCCCCTCGATCCCTCAAAATAAATAAAATAAAGTTAAGAAAAAAAAGACTTCGGCCACGTTCATGTTGATGTAATTGTGTAGTACCTCACCACAAGCAAGCTAAGTATCCCTGCTTCCTGCTCTGGAGTTTCTCTGAATTTCCCATGAAATTCTCATGTAGACATGAGAATTTGCCCAACATTCACTCATTTTCAAATCAGAAATATGCAGTAATCCAAACTCATGAAGCCATCTTTGGCCGATGAGGTATGAGAAAGGATTGATGAATAAATCCTCATTTTGGTCTCTCAGATGGACATCTTTGAGATGAATTGCATAAGGCCTCTTACAAGATCTTCATGAGATAAAACACCAGTTGCCTATACTATTGGTCAAATCCATATAAGATCCTTGTATTGGCTTTTCAACCTTTCTCATTTCAGTCACCAAGTCCTGCACCTTTGCTTGGAGATCATATTTTCTCAGGATTTTCCTTGAGAAAAATTTAGGCTAAGATAGGAACTATTCTTATTGTTTGTACCTTAGGAGTGGGGTGGGGGAACTCAGAGTACTTCAGGTCTTTCAATATGTGTTCACCATAAATAATTGATCAAGTTATTCACCAACAAGTGTAAAAAAGAACCAAAATCCTAATTGAAACACAGTAATTCGGTTTATCTTATAAATCAAATCTCATAAAATGACAGCCCTCGATATAAGCTTAGAAATTTTTAAAGTGATACATTAATTGCTTATGTTGAATCCTTAAGCTTCCCTGTAAAGAGAGATACATTAAAAAAAGTAACATACAAAATTAGCAATTATTTTCTTTTAAATGAGATTCATATCATATTTTCCCTAAAATTTTTAATGTTAATTTATTTTTTTAGAGAGAGAGAAAGAAATAGAGTGTGAGTGGAGGGGAATGACAGAGAGAGTGGGAGACACAGAATTTGAAGTAGGCTCCAGACTCCAAGCTGTCAGTGCAGAGCTGGATACGGGGCTCAAACTCATGAACTGTGAGACCATAACCTGAGCCAAAGTCAGACGTTTAGCAGACTGAGCCATCCAGGCAGCCCTTCAGATGTTTTATTGTAGTTATCTTTAGTAGAAAGACCATTTAAAATATTCTTTCTTTTTAAAAATTTTTAATTGTTATTTTTATTATTTTATTTATTTATTTATTTATTTATTTATTTATTTATTTATTTTTGAGAGAGAGAGAAACAAAGCGTGAGCAGGAGAGGGGCAGAGAGAGGTGAAGACACAGAATCTGAAGTAGGCTCCAGGCTCCATACTGTAAGCACAGAGCCCGAACCCATGAACTGTGAGATCATGACCTGAGCCAAAGTGGGACACTTAACCAACTGAGCCAGCCAGGCACCCCTATACTATATTTTCTCTAAAAGATGTTTACATCAAATGTTTTTTAAAAGCAATTCCCTGGGATATTCAATGATTCAGTTTTCAAAATGTCCATTTTTAGTGGATGTTTTCAAAAACATGCCTGTTGTATGAAGCAATGAATTCCTTCTCTGTCTTATAATGACATCATTAGTCCACAGTGAAATTTCTTCCCTGTCATGTTAATCCTTCATTTAGATAGTTATAGGTATATTTTGACATATTTACATTATTGTAAAATAACATGGGTTTTTTCTTTGTAAAATGTATCTACTTTGGATAAATAGAATAAAAATTGTGAATTAAGAAACCAGATACTGGGAATTTGATTAGCTAATGTGAGATATTCTACATCTCTGTGTTACTGTAGAATTATTTCAGGTGTTGGCCTCATTGTTTCAACAGTTTTTAAGTTTCAGTTACCATGGGGACACAATTACTACTTTTTATTGATTAAAAGACTGTCAGTCTACCATAACATAATAGCTAGTAAAATTTTCTGTGGTGCAATTGTGTCTGGCTCGATATATCCAGAGGAAGACAGGGAGAACAAAACTTATTCTATATTATTCGTTCTCACATACTCTCCCTCTCTCTCCTCAGCATATGAAAACTGAAGACATTGGAAAACCACAGGGGAAAATGTATTCACCAATGGAGGATTTTCTCTATATAAATAACATTTCAGTGGTGGTCAATGGAAAGCTTAGGAGAAAAGGAAAATATATAACCACATGTGCATATTGCTTGGAAGGAAATATACAAAGTAACAGATTCTGTCAAATCAATTTATATTTCAAATCAAAAACGTAAGGAAAACCTCAGTCTGAACCTCAATCAGCACACAGAACTATTGCAAAATATTCATCATATCATGGTAGCCATGGTCTCAGAGGAAAAGATAAATAATTTTCCCATGTGTTTAGGTTACTTACCAAAGAACTGTAGAACTATCTTCTTTCTCAACATGCATTGTCGCCAAAAACAACACAATAATAGCAGATGTGCTTTGCTATAATATGAGTATCCTTTTACTGGAATAGACAGTGTCATCTTAAGCTCACAGGACATATCCTGTCTGAATGAATATTAATTGCTAAGATTTTATATGTATCTTTGGAGTCATTTGTAATGAAATCATCTATTTTTATAACTTGGAATATGTTTTGCCATTGTTGTTTCAATTCTTGTGTATATTATGGTGGAATCTCCAAAGAAATTTTCCTCCCTTGTTTGTGTAAATTCAAAGATTAAAAAAGGAAAAAAAAAAGAAAGAAAAGAAAAAAGGAAGGAAGGAAGCAAGGAAGGGATAAAGAAAGGAAGAAAAGGATGGAGGGAAGAAGGAAGGAAGGAAGAAGGAAGGAAAAAAGAGAGAGAGAGGGAGGGAGGGAGGAAGACGGAAGGAAGGAAGGAAGGAAGGAAGATCTTAAAAGCAAAGTAAAATGCCCAAGTTCCTTATATTTAATTATTCACGAGACACTATGATGTGTCAAGCAGATAAGAAAGGCCAGCACAAGAAGACCTTGAAAATACTCTACCTTATCAACTGCACTCATGTTGAAAAAATAATCCATAGATGTAGAAAATAGAGGGGAAAATGCTAGCAGTTACAAAGATGAAGATTGATTCAAGTATTTCTCCTTCAGAACTTGGAAAAAATAATTGTTCAATTACTTGAAAAATATTGGAATTTTTAATTTCTAGTTTGTTCTGTTGAAAATCATTTCATGTCAAGTTTCTTCCCCCACATTTTTTTCATAGCTAGTAAGCATAATTAATGTTTTATTTATACATTTTTTCTGATTTTTGTTATATTTATGCATATTTTACATTTGTTCTAATGTACATTCCTTAATAAGCTTACTCTAACCATACTTGACATCAACATGGACATACAAGTGAATATAAATTTCTATTTCATAAAATATGGCAGATTAGGAACAAACAAACCCTAGATGATATTCATATTAAAGAGCTAAAAATTCTACATTTAAGATGTGAAAGTTTCATTTAAATTCATTGTCATACTACCAGGAATACTGGAGAACAGTGAAGCCAAACTTAAGGTGAAAAGGGGGAATCTTCTGAACAAGCAAATTCAGAGTTTAGAAGCTGGCTTTCCACGTAGAGGATTTCTGCTAAATCTTGACATTTGAATCTGGATTTGAAAAATATGTTGGGGGCACAGAGGTGGGAGGAGGTAAGATAAACAACAAGTGAGGTAGGGTTTTCTGTCAAACCTAGGCTTCCCTGGGGTTGAATGACTAATAGAAGACCCTAACATAACAACTGCATCACAAAGGCCAGGGTATACTTCTAATAATATGAGAAGAAAACAATGAATTCTGACTATCTTAAATGAATCTTGGCTTTCTTAAGGGGAATATAAATCTATCCTAAACAATTATAAACACTGTACAGACCTCATTTAACCGTAATAAGCAGTTTCACCAAATCTAGGTGGTACCACTAACTCTCTAGCAAATATTTTACTTCACAGTGCCCTTATGTTTGTAGTAACCCACATGCCTGGCAGAAGCAAAAGCAAATCTCTGAAGATATTAAATCTCCCAGCTAAAAAAACAATAAAGCCAATCACAAGGTACAAACAGAAGCATGCTACTATAACCATGAAACACCAGACAGCAAAATCAAACTTGCAGATACGTTAAATTTATCAGAGGTATGGAGGAGCCAAGATGGTGGAACAGTATGGAAATTTTTTGTGTCTCGCATCCATGAAATACAGCCAGACCAACACTAAACCATCCTGCACACCTAGAAAACTGATCTCAGGATTAACACAACAATCTGTACAACCTGAACCACAGAATTCAGCAGGTATGCAGTGTGTAGAGGTGAACTTGGGGAGAGAGAAGACACAGAGGGAAGGGAGCCGCTTTTGCATGCAGAGAGAGGATGGAGACTGTGGGGGAAGAATACAGGAAAAGCACTACCCCCAAAAGCAGCTGGAGAATAAGTGTAAAATTGGAAACAGCCACAGGGACTGAACTAAAAAGGGAGAAAGGAGAAAGGAAAGGGTTTAAATTCCATTAAGACTGTAAATAGGGGGAGTGCAGACTCTGAAACTCCTTAGCTCGATACCTGGCAGTGCTCTGGTGGGAAGGGCGAATCTGCAGGAGATAAGTGGGGTCCAGGAGGTTCTCAGGCCACACGGTGAGAAGCAGTTCCACTGCTGGAAGGACATTTGATGGAGGCTGTGAGCCCACCTGGGCCCAGCAGACCCCAGAGAATGGCCAAATTCACTGGTGCTGGAACAAGGTCGATGGGGGTGAAGACCAGTGTGAGATGTGTGTTGTGATTTTCCATAAGCCCTGAGGCACTGCTGCTACACTGTCTCGTGAACTTTTTCTGGGTTAGGCTGGCACCTGGCTGCAGTCTCTGGGAATCAGCAGCAGCACGGTCTGGCAAGTGTTCTGGGTGTGGCCGGCACCTGGTCATTGCTCGTGTGACCCTCTGCAGAGGAGTGGAGAAGGTCAAAGCTGCAGTCCCTCAGAAGTGGGGACCAGGGAAGGCACCTGCATCTGAGACAAAACTCGGGAGGGAGGTGCTGTCTGGGGCTTGGTCACGGACAGTGTGGAAGCAGGGAGTGGATGGAAGCCGAAGATGAAGGACAGGTGCGTGATTGCTGATAGGGGAGAACAGAATTCTGATACTACAGACTGGGTAGTTGGGTGCCGCCATTTTCACCACTCCCACGCACTCGCAAATGCACCTACAAGTCCTACAACAATCCATGCCAGTAGGCTAGCAGCGACATCTAGTGGAAAACAGAGCCATTACACTAGGCCCCGCACAACTGGGTCAACCTGGCTCTTCAAGAACACAAGTCCCACTGCCTGCTTAGTTTAGGGACTATAAAGTGTTCCACAGTTTGACTTCTAGGGAAAACAAAGTAATTTCAGTAGTATTTCAGTCTTTTCACCTGTCCATCTATTCAAATTTCTTTCTTTCTTTTTCTTTTTTTCTCTTTTTAGTTTCTTTTCTTTTTCTTGAATACAGAAAGAGAAAAAAATGATTTTTTTTTCAATTTTTATTAAAAATATTTAATTTTTTCCTACTATATTTTTTACTTTTGTGTAAATTTTTCCAAATTCTATTTTACTTCCATCATTTCATTTTAGTCTACTTAAGTGTATTCACTTTTTCAAATTTTCAAACAATTTCCGTTTTTCTTCTTTTTTCCCCTTTTTTCTCTAATCTATCAAGCAAAATTCAACACCCAGAACAAAGCACACATAGGATCTAGCAACATTTATTCGATTTTTGTGTGTTTGTTTTTAACTTCTTGATTTTAATATTTTTTAATTTTATTTTTTTTTAGTTTTTTCTACCTCATTAATTCCTTTTCTCCCTTCAAAATGACAAAATGACGGAATTCACCCCAAAAGAAAGAGCAGGAAGAAACGAATGCCAGGGACTTAACCAACACAGATACAAGCAAGATGTCTAAAACAGAATTTAAAATTTTTTAAATCTTTATTTATTTTTGAGAGAGAGACAGAGTGCGAGAAGGGGAGGAACAGAAAGAGGGGGAGACACAGAATCTGAAGCAGGTTCCGTGCTCTGAGCTGTTGGCATGGAGCGTGATGCAGAGCGTGAACCCACGAGCCATGAGATCATGACCTGCGCCGAAGTCGGATGCTCAACCAACTGAGCCACCCAGGTGCCCCTGAACCAGAATTTAGAATCACGATAATAAGAATACTAGCTGTGGGCGCCTGGGTGGCTCAGTCAGTTGAGCATCCAATTTCAGCTCAGGTCATGATCTCACGGTCTGTGAGTTTGAGCCCCACGTCGGGCTCTGTGCTGACAGCTCAGAGCCTGGAACCTGCTTTGGATTCTGTGTGTGTCTCTCTCTCTGCCCCTCACCTGCTCATGCTCTGTCTCTCTCTCTCTGTCAAAAATAAATGAACATTAAAAATTATTTTTTAAAAAAGAATACTAGCTGGATTTGAAAATAGATTAGAATCCCTTTCTACAGAGATAAAGGAAGTAAAACCTAGTCAGGATGAAATAAAAAATGCTAATACTAAGCTGCAATCCCGAATGGATGCCGTGGCAGCAAGGATGGATGAGGCAGAACAGAGAATCAGCGATATAGAGGACAAACTTATGGAGAATAATGAAGCATAAAAAAAGAGGAGGATTAAGGCAAAAGAGAACAATTTAAGAATTAGAGAAATCAGTGACTCATTAAAAAGGTACAACATCAGAAACATGGGAGTCCCAAAGAGGAAGAGAGAAAAATAGGGTTAAAGGGTTATATGAGCAAATCATAGTGGAAAACTTCCCTAACCTGGGGAAAGTCACAGACATCAAATTCCAGGAAGCACAGAGGACTCCCAGTAGATTCAACAAAAACCGACCATCAACAGGGTATGTCATAGTCAAATTCACAAAATACTCAGGCAAGGAAAGAAACATAAAAGCAACAAGGGAAAAAAAGTCCTTAACCTACAAGGGAAGACAGATCAGGTGGACAGCAGACCTATCCACAGACACCTGGCAGGCCAGAAAGGAGTGGCAGGATATATTCAATGTGCTGAATCAGAAAAATATGCAGCCAAGAATTCGTTTTCTAGCAAGGCTGTCATTCAAAACAGAAGGAGAGATTAAAATATTCCCAAAAATTAAAGGAGATTGTTACCACTAAACCAGCCCTGAAAGAAACTTTATGAGGGACTCTCTGAGGGGAGAGAAGACCAAAAACAAAAAACAAAAAACAAAAAACAAAAACCCAACAACAACAACAACAACAACAACAACCCTAAAGCCACGAATACTAGAAAGGACCAGAGAACACCACCAGAAACTCCAATTCTACAAGCAACATAATGGCAATAAATTCATATATTTCAGTACTCACTCTAAATGTCAATGGACTAAATGCTCCAATCAAAAGACACTGGGTAACAGAATTTTACTTCCATCATTTTATTTTAGTCTACTTCAGTATATTCACCTTTTCAAATTTTCAATTTCCTTTCTTTTTTCTTTCTTTTTTTTTTATCATTTTCATTTCATTTTCTTGAATGAAGAAAGAGAAAAACTTCATTATTACTTTCAATTTCTATTACAAATATTTTTAATTTTTTACTATATTTTTTTTGCTTTTATGTAAATTTTTTCCTATTCTATTTTACTTCCATCATTTTATTTTAGTCTACTACAGTGTATTCACTTTTCAAATTTTCAAACGATTTCCTTTTTTTCTAATTTTTAATCTTTTTTTCTCTTTTTTGTTTCTTTTCTTTTTCTTGAATACAGATATTTGTTTAATTTTTATTAAAAATATTTTTCTTTAATTTTTTCTACCATATTCTTTACTTTTGTGTATTTTTTATATACATCTCATTTTAGTCTACTTCAGTGTATTCATTTTTTCAAATTCTCAAATGATTTCTTTTTTTTCTCTCCCCCCACTTTTTTTTTCTGTAATCTGTCAAGCCACTTTCAACACCCAGACCAAAACACACCTAGGATCTAGCATCATTTATCTGATTTTTGTGTGTATGTGTTTTTAGTTTTTTAATTTTAATATTTTTTTAATTTTAATTTTATTTTAATTTTTATACCTCATTAATTCCTTTCTCCCTTCAAAATGACAAAATGAAGGAATTCACCCCAAGAGAAAGACCATGAAGAAACGACAGCCAGGGATTTAACCAACACAGATACAAGGAAGATGTCTGAAACAGAATTTGGAATCATGATAATAAGAATACTAGCTGGAGTTGAAAGTAGATTAGAATCCCCTTCTGCAGATATAAAAGAAGTAAAAATAGCCAGTATGAAATTAAAAATGCTATTA
Organism: Acinonyx jubatus; assembly: GCF_027475565.1. Classification (NCBI taxonomy): domain Eukaryota; kingdom Metazoa; phylum Chordata; class Mammalia; order Carnivora; family Felidae; genus Acinonyx; species Acinonyx jubatus. The sequence goes on along the minus strand of NC_069387.1, from coordinate 104,774,172 downwards.
TAACTGAGCAGCAATCACGGATGGATGCCACGGCAGCAAGGATGGATGAGGCAGAACAGAGAATCAGCGATATAGAGGACAAACTTATGGAGAATAATGAAGCAGAAAAAAAGAGGGAGATGAAGGCAAAAGAGCATGATTTAAGAATTAGAGAAATCAGTGACTCATTAAAAAGGAACAACATTGGGGTGCCTGGGTGGCTCAGTCGGTTAAGTGGCCGACTTCGGCTCAGGTCATGATCTTGAGGTCCGTGAGTTCTAGCCCCGCGTCAGGCTCTGTGCTGACAGCTCAGAGCCTGGAGCCTGCTTCAGATTCTGTGTCTCCCTCTCTCTGACCCTCCCCTGTTCATGCTCTGTCTCTCCCTGTCTCAAAAATAAATAAACGTTAAAAAAATTTAAAAAGGAACAACATCAAAATCATAAGGGTCCCAGAAGAGGAAGAGAGAGAAATACAGGTACAAGGGTTATGTGAGCAAATCATAGCAGAAAACTTTCCTAACCTGGGGAAAGACACAGACATCAAAATCCAGGAAGCACAGAGGACTCCCATTAGATTCAACAAAAACCGACTATCAACAAAGCATATCATAGTCAAATTCACAAGATACTCAGGCAAGGAGAGAATCATGAAAGCAGCAAGGGAAAAAAAGTCCTTAACCTACGAGGGAAGACAGATAAGGTTTGCAGCAGACCTATCCACAGAAACTCTGGAGGCCAGGAAGGAGTGGCAGGATATATTCAATGTGCTGAATCAGAAAAATATGCAGCCAAGATGTCGTTATCCAGCAAGGCTGTCATTCAAAATCTAAGGAGAGACCAAAAGTTTCCCAAAAAAAACTTAAAGGAGTTTGTGACCACTAAACCAGCCTTGCAAGAAATTTTATGGGGGACACTCTGAGGGGAGAAAAGATGAAAAACTAAATAAATTAACAAACAAATAAATAAATACCAAAAGCAACAAAGATTAGAAAGGACCAGAGGACACCACCAGAAAATCCAACTCTACAAGCATCATAATGGCAATAAATTCATATCTTTCAGTACTTACTCTAAACATCAATAGACTAAATGCTCCAATCAAAAGACACAGGGTAACAGATTGGATAAGAAAACAAGACCCATCTAAATGCTGTTTATAAGAGACTCACTTTAGACCTAAAGACACCTTCAGATTGAAAATTAGGGGATAGAGAACCATCTATCATGGTAATGGTCAACAAAAGAAAGCCGGAGTAGCCATACTTATATCAGAAAATCTAGACTTTAAAATAAAGACTGTATCAAGAGATGAAGAAGGACATTATATCATAATCAAGGGGTCTATCCATCAAGAAGACCTAACATTTATGAACCAAATATGAAGCACCCAAATATATAAATCAATTAATCACAAACATAAAGAAACTCATGGATAGTAATAACATAATAGAAGGAGACTTCAATGCTGCACTCACAGCAATGGACAGATCATCTAATCAAATGATCAACAAGGAAACAATGGCTTTGAATGACACACTGGACCAGATGGACTTAACAGATATAGTCAGAAAATTTCATCCTAAAGCAGCAGAATATACACTCTTCTCCAGTGCACATGGAACACTCTCCAGAATAGACCACATACTGGCACACAAATCAGCCCTCACCAAGTACAAAAGATTGAGATCATACCGTGCATATTTTCAGACCACAATGCTATGAAACTAGAAATCAACCACAAGAAAAGATTTGGAAAAGTAACAAATACTTGGAGACTAAAGAACATCCTACTAAAGAATGAATGGACTAACCAAGAAGTTAAAGAGGAAATCAAAAAGTATATGGAAGCCAATGAAAATGATAACACCAGAACCCAAAACCTCTGTGACGCAGATGAGGTGGTCATAAGAGGAAAGTATATAGCACTCCAGGCCTTCCTAAAGAAAGAAGATCTCAGAAACACAACCTAACCTTACACCTTAATGAGCTGGAAAAAGAACAAATAAAACCCAAATCCAGCAGAAGACAGGAAATAATAAAGAGGAGAGCAGAAATCAATGCTATCAAAACCAAAACAAACAAACAAGCAAGCAAACAAACAAACAACACAGTAAAACAGATAAATGAAACCAGAAGCTGGTTCTTTGAAAGAATTAACAAAAATTGATAAGCCACTAGCCGGTTTGATCAAAAAGAAAAAGGAAAAGACCCAAATAAATAAAATCAAGAATGAAAGAGATCACAACCAACACTTCAGAAATACATACAATAATAAGAGAATATTAGGAGCAATTATTCACCGATGGAATGGGAAATCTGGAAGAAATGGACAAATTCCTAGAAACATATACACTACCAAACTGAAACAGGAAGAAATAAAAAATTTGAACAGACCCATAACCAGTAAAGAAATCGAATTAGCAATCAAAAACCTCCCAAAAACCAAAGAGTCCAGAGCCACATGGCTTTCCAGGGCAATTCTACCAGACATTTAAGGAAGAGTTAACACCTATTCTCTTGAAGCTGTTCCACAAAATAGAAATGAAAGGAAAACTTCCAATCTCTTTCTATGAGGCCACATTACCTTGATTCCAAAACCATACAGAGACCCCACTAAAAAGGAGAACTATAGACCAATTTCCCTGATGAACATGGGTGTAAAAATCCTCAACAAGATATTAGCCAACAGAATCCAACAATACATTAAAAAAATTATTCACCACGACCAAGTGGGATTTATGCCTGGGATGCAGGGCTGGTTCAAAACTGCAAAACAATTTATGTGATTCATCACACCAAAAAAGAAAGGACAAGAACCATATGATCCTCTCAATAGATGCAGAGAAAGCATTTGTCAAAATACAACATCCTTTCTTGATAAAAACCCGCAAGAAAGTGGGACAGAAGAATCATACGTCAAGATCATAAAAGCTATATATGAAAGAATCACCACTAATATCATCCTCAATGGGGAAAAACTGACAGCTTTCCCCCTAAGGTCAGGAACAAGACAGGGATGTCCACTCTCGCCACTGTTATTCAACATAATATTGGAAGGCTTAGCCTCTGCAATCAGAAAACACAAAGAAATAAAAGGCACCCAAATCAGCCAGAAGGAGATCAAACTTTCACTCTTTGCAGATGACATGATAGTCTATATGGAAACCCCAAAACATTCCACCAAAAAACTGCTAGAACTGATTCATGAATTCAGCAAAGGGGCAGGATATAAAATTAATGCACAGAAATTGGTTGCATTCCTATTCACCAACAACGAAGCAACAGAAAGAGAAATCAAGGAATTGATCCCATTTACAATTGCATAAAAAAAAACATAAACTACCTAGGAATAAATCTAACCAAAGAGGTAAAAATCTATACACTGAAAATTATAGAAAGCTTATGAAAGAAACTGAAGAAGACACAAAAAAATGGAAAAAGATTCCATGCTCCTGGATAGGAAGAACAAATATTGTTAAAATGTCGATACTTCCCAAAGCAATCTACATATCCAATGCAATCCTTATCAAAGTAACACCAGAATTCTTCACAGGGCTAGAACAAATAATCCAAAAATTTGTATGGAACCAGAAAAGGCCCAAAATAGCCAAAGCAATCTTGAAAAAGGAAACCAAAGGAGGAGTCATTACAATCCTGGATTTCAAGCAATACTACAAAGTTGTAATCATCAAGAGAGTATGGTACTGGCCCAGATACTCAGATCAATGGAACAGAATAGAGAACCCAGAAATGGACCCACAAACGTATGGCCAACTAATCTTTGACAAAGCAGGAAAGAATATCCAATGGAATAAAGACAGTCTCTTCAGCAAGTGGTGCTGGGAAAACCGGACAGCAATATGCAGAAGAATGAACCTGTACCACTTTCTTACACCAGATACAAAAATAAACTCAAAATGGATGAAAGACCTCAATGTAAGACAAGAAGCCATCAAAATCCTCAAGGAGAAAGCAGGCAAAAACCTCATTGATCTTGGCCACAGCAACTTCTTAGTCAACAAGGGAAGGGAGGCAAGGGAAACAAAAGCAAAAACGAACTACTGGGACCTCATCAAAATAAAAAGCTGATGAACAATGAAGGAAACAATCAGCAAAACTAAAAGGCAACCGACAGAATGGGAGAAGATATTTGCAAATGACATATCAGATAAAGGGTTAGTATCCAAAAATCTATAATGAACTTATCAAACTCAACACCCAAAAAAGCAAATAATCCAGTGAAGAAATGGGTAAAAAACATGAATAGACACTTCTCCAAAGAAGACATCCAGACGGCCAACCGACACATGAAAACATGTTCAACATCACTCATCATCTGGGAAATACAGATCAAAACAACGAGATACCACCTTACACCTGTCAGAATAGCTAAAATTAACAACTCAGGCAATAATAGATGTTGGCGAGGATGCAGAGAAAGAGGACCTCTTTTGCATTGCTGGTGGGATGCAACCTGGTGCAGCCACTCTGGAAAACAGTAAGGAGGTTCCTCAAAAAATTAAAAATAGAGCTACCCTATGACCCAGCAATTGCACTACTAGGCATTTATCCAAGGGATACAGGTGTGCTGTTTCAAAGGGACACATGCACCCCAATGTTTATAGCAGCACTATCAACAATAGCCAAAGTATGGTAAGAGCCTAAATGTCCATCGATGGATGAATGGATAAAGAAGATGTGGTATATGTATACAATGGAGTATTATTTGGCAATCAAAAAGAATGAAATCTTGCCATTTACAACTATGTGGATGGAACTGGAGGGTATTATGCTAAGCGAAATAGTCAGAGAAAGACAAGTATCATATCCCTTCACTCATATGAGGACATAAGACACAGAACAGATGAACATAAGGGAGGGAAAACAAAAATAATATAAAACAGGGAGGGGGACAAAACATAAGAGACTCTTAAATATGAAGAACAAACAGAGGGTTACTGGAGGCATTGTGGGAGGGGGGATGGGATAAATGGTTATAGGGAATTAAGGAATCTACTCCTGGTATCATTGTTGCACTATATGCTAACTAATTTTGGTGTAAATTAAAAAATTAAATTCATTTAAAAAAATAATAATAAAAAATTTTTAAAATAAAAAAAACATTATCAGAGGTAACGAAATATATTTATTCTGTTTAAAAAGATAAAAGAGTGGCTTAAGAAAAAGCAAGGATAGGGGACTGTGAACATATTCAATCATTTACAGAAAAGATCATATAAAATTCCTACAATTAAAAATGTTAGAAGTAGGGGCACGAGGGTGGCTCAGTCAGTTAAGAGTCCGACTTCTGCTCAGGTCATGATCTCATGGTTTGTGAGTCTGAGCCCCATGTTGGGCTCTATGCTGACAGCTCAGAGCCTGAAGCCTGTTTCAGACTCTCTGTCTCCCTCTCTCTCTGCCCCTCCCTGACTCATGATTGCTCACTCTCTCTCTCCAAAATAAATAAACATTAAAAATAATTTAAAACATGTTAGAAATAAAATATAGAAGCATTCAACATCAGATTAGAGAAAACTGAACAGACAGTAAGAGAATGGGAATATAAATATGAAAATTCAGTGTAGGGGACAAAGAAAAAGAAGACATAAAAGGTAATCAGGGAGATGAAGAATACAGGGTCTTTAACATAGAATAACTCAGTGTTCCAGTAGGAGTTAAAAATGAATAAAACCATGAAATATTCAAAGATATATGGCCTGAGATGATAACAATAGAATAATTAACACAATGTAGTACTAGGGAAGGAATAGAGGAATAAAACACTAAGGGCTAAAGAACAGAGTGATGTCTATCTGGAAACATAATAAATGATAACTGGCATCACAAATCAATAATTAAATAAAGTCCTATTCAATAAATAGTAACTCATATTAAAAAAACTTCAACACAAATAGTTCAACTGCTTAAAAGCTAAAGGAAAGTCTACACAACTTCAAAAATATGTATTCTATTTTCTTACAATATATACACTGAAATCCATGATTATAAATTAGGGAAGGACACAAACCATTATAATGGTAAGTTCTACACTTCTAAAATTAAGAACATATATTCATTAAGAATATCATAAAGAGAGTGATAAGACAAGCCACAAACCAGAGAAAAGATATTTGCCTCAAATATCTAATAAAGATATGTATCAGGAATATTAATTTATATTTATATATACATATATATAATAATAATAATATACATGTGTTATATCTTGTACATTCCACACATTCTTTATAACAAAAACAAACAACCCAAAGGGAAATGTATAAATTCTCACAGTTCACAGTTTTACTTGAAGAGAAGGACTATAAATGGCCAAAACTTATGTGAAAAGTGTTTAATTTATAATCAGAAGTGGGAAAAAATACGATTCCATTTAAACTTAATAGATTAGTGAAAGTTAAAACAATGCCTAAATACATAAATAGTTGGTAAGCATGTAGAAGACAGAAGTGCTGTTGAAAAATAATTTGACAATACCTTATATTTAGGCACTTTTTTTTCAGACCTGTAACCTGGAGAGGAGGGGTCTGAATGTTTATACCAAAAGTATGTGTGAGAATTTTTATGGTTAACATTGTGGCAGCAAAGAACAAGAGAAAATATCAACAGGAAAAAATATCCACATATAGCAAGTATATTCATGAAGTAAAATGAAGTAGAATGAACTAACTTTAATTCATCAATATGAATCTCATCATGCTATTAATCAGGAAAAAAGAGCAGAAAACATTATATTATGATTATTCAACCTGTATAATTAAAAAAATACAGAAATTAATATAATCTATAGTCTGGTGTAATAAACTCACAGAGTAAAATTAGCTCTTAACCAGAAGACTAAAAATTCAGGGAGTTGGTAACTTCTGATAAAAGGGTATTTGTATGAAATAGTTATGTGCACTCTCAAGTTGGGTAAATGATACAATGAGGTTTAAATTCTCATCTTTACACTCTTCACATATTATTAGAAATATGATATTTGTTCAGTATTTAATGAAAATCAGAAAAGATATTGTTATAAAATGTATTACAAACATAAAATAAAAAATAAGTGATATACCTACATAAAAATTACTTCTGTCAAAACTACTGGGAGAAGCTTCTATTAATACTAAAATTTGTTGAAGGTCCTCTGATGAATTATTATCATTTCATCTCATTAATTCTGTCCATTTATAATAGATACATATCCCCTTTCAATTTTGGTCATGAAAAAGCCTATGATCAAATTTGTGGTTGATTTGTTTAAACAGATATGTGATAGATAGATAGGCAGATGCTAGACAGATATTTGATGGTCGTTATGAATTCTACTATTACCTCCCAATTTTCAACACTTCTCTTTTTATTCTTTCACTCAAATTTTGTCATTCTTATTTGTTATTATACCTCTCAGAAACTTCTTCCTGACTAAATTTGAAAAAAACAAAAAAACAAAAACATGACCATTTATGAAACATTCCATGGTCACACCTATTATATTCACATAGTTTCGTGTCTATATTAAAACATCAGAAAAATTGCACATGACATGTATTATCGATATGTATAGGAAATATTACACATTGCACTATACGCTCAAGACATTCACAGTATTCTGTATATAATGTAAAAATACAAGCAGGTAACAGAAACGAATTTGTCTTTAGCTAATTGACCTGTTTTTTGTTTTTGTTTTTGTTTTTTTGGTTTTTTTGTCCTCAAACAGAATTCACATATTCTTTTTACAGAGCTAACAAAATCATTTTCTAAAACACATAATATGGTTAGACTGTGGTACATAACATTCTTGAAATTCCAAACCAAAGAAGTAGAAGATAGGGAATAGGAAGATGCCATTTTAAATAGTGAAGTAGTAATTTCTGCAGAACACAGTATTTTATAATGTTAACAATAAAGGAAAGCCTTCATTTTTGTAGGGGAAAAAGGACTCCTTCTCATACCGATCATTAGTCTCTGTTGTGGTTTCCATTGTTTACTTATTTATTTTATTATTGTTATTTCTCTTTGTTTTGTGTCTTATTTTTAAAATTCTGATCTTATGTTTGATGGTTGGTATTTTATTTGTGGGTATTTGGGAAGTCCCTGTTTAAAGATGTTGTTTTCTTGTGAATAGTTTTATTCATTTCTACCAGGTACCTAGCATCTTTATACAATCCTACATTCCTATTTATTAAAATAATTTTTGGCTTGGGGCTTAGGGCTATTTCCTTTCCAGTATTCTCTGTTAAGTATATCACATCATCTGCTGAATGCAGGAAAGTGGTCAATGTCTACATGGTTGAATAACGACCTTCCTGTTGGACTTATTCCCTCTCATATTTTAAAGATACAATTTTAAGTTAAAAAAAGACTGGAGGAATCTTTCATTTGTCCTTCTGTACTTTGTGGTGGTTGTTATACTTTAGATGGGAAAAATATATGTGATGTAGTTTATGCATTTCTAATTACTTTGGATATTTTCTATGTATAAAATATGATGGCTATCAAGAGACTGATCATGTTCACTGTGGTCACACATTTAATATTTCAAATTGATTAATAGTGATGAGACAAAGAATATTCTTTTTTTTTAAGTTTATTATTTTGAGAGGGGAAGAGAAGCAGAGAGAGAAGGATAGAGAGAATCCCAAGCAAGCTCCACGCTGTCAGCACAGAGCCTCAAGCATGGCTCGATCTCATGAACTGAGAGATCATGACAGGAAATCAAGAGTTGGATGCTTAACCAACTGAGCCAGCTAGGCTCCCCATGACAAAGAACATTCATTCTCTTTTCTTTCTCTTTCTTTCTTTCTTTCTTTCTTTCTTTCTTTCTTTCTTTCTTTCTTTCTTTCTTTCTCTCTCTCTCTCTCTCTCTCTCTCTCTCTCTCTTTCTTTCTTCCTCTTTCTCTCTGTCTCCTTGTCTCCTTCTTTCTTTCTTTCAAAGGCAAAGAACATTCTTAATATGGACTGAATGGTAATTCTGCTTGGAGTTTAAACAAGTGGAAGTGCAAGTATGTAATGAAACAACAATCTCAATGCAATTTATTTAAGAAAGAATTGTAGTTTTCTTATTCATTAGATACATTTGTATAATCTTCCCATTTCCACAGTGAAAACAAACCAGCTAATAGTGTAACTTTGAAGAGATATTTCCATAAGGTAGTTTATCAAAAAGTTTGAATAGAGTTTGGCAATCTATGACCATGCAGCAAGCCTTTGAAAAAAGAACCATTCTACCTCTGGGTTGGTAGTGTATGCTCAAACTGATACAATATAGACATTCACATTGACTTATATAGAATTAGAACCTGGCTTTAATGGAAAGCATTATTTTTCAATAGCAGATTATGTAATCAAATAAAACTAAAGGAGAGTTAACTAATGAATTGCTTGCTACAGTTTGACTTGAATTCTGTAGAAGAAAATAGACTTTTAAGCTTATAAATAAGCTGTAGCAAATGCTAATATTATAACTTTTAAAAGCTTTCAACACAGGATGCAAATTACTGGAGAGCTTTTTCAATGACTACAAAATTGGAACCACACAGTGTTTTCATTTATATTCCTGAGGCTTTAGGTTCAATTAAAGAAAAAATGTGTGATGCCAAGTACAATTTCTGTTAATTTTAGGCTTATATGTATTTTGTTAGAAATTTAAATCCATCAACATTTAAGATTCATTTACAATGGTCTAATTAAAAAGTTGCTTAGTCAAGCTTTTTTGACACCAAGGAGCCTCAGGAGCCTTTTAAAATCACCATTCATAAATCACATCTTCCTCCTGTAAATAAAGCTAACTCATTTGTGTGTTTAAGAAGAAGAAATAGCCTAAATATGAATGTATATTATGCCAACCATTTAAAACAGTATTTTAATTCAGCTAAAAGTATATCTACTCTCCAATTTCCCATAAAATGAAATTTTAAAATTATTTACAATGTGTTTTATTTTAGGCATATTATAAAATTAGAGTATAAGAAAAAATTAAGAGAAAAATGAAAGTTATTTTACACGACACAGAAGCATGTATCAAGAAGATCAAGTGATCCAAGAACCAAGAAAGAAAAATTTCTTTATACTTTGTAAGGGACAAAGCAGGTTTTTGTATCATATAGCAGTCAAACATCTTACTTTAATCCTTATAAACCAACCAAAACAAATCAATAGGTAAATAATTAAAGAAACTAAATACAAACATATATTCTAGAGTAGTATCTTTCAAGGAAGTAAGATACCTGCTAATTTTTTCCATAGTATTTGTCTTTAAAAAAAAATGTTTTAACATTTATTTATTTTTGAGACAGAGAGAGACAGAGCATGAACGGGGGAGGGTCAGAGAAAGAGGGAGACACAGAATCCGAAACAGGCTCCAGGCTCTGAGCGGTCAGCACAGAGCCCCACGTGGGGCTCAAACTCAGGGACCGCGAGATCGTGACCTGAGCTGAAGTCGGACGCTTAGCAGACTGAGCCACCCAGGCGTCCCCATAGTACTTGTCTTTAATTCAGTATATATTTGGACCCCAATTTTATATACTTGCATAAAAAAATAAACATGCTACTTTAAAATGTTTTCTGATGTATATAATTCCACTTATAGATATTTTGAAAATAAATCTCCCAATAAATTAAGATTTTTACACAGAGATGGTGCTCCTGAGTGGTTCAGTCAGTCCTGAGTGGTTCAGTCAGTTAAGCATAGGACTTCAGCCCAGGTCATGATCCCAAGATCTGTGAGTTTGAGCCCCACAACGGGCTCCTCAGTGACATTGCAGAGCTTGCTTGTGATTCTATCTCCCTCTCTCTCTGCCTCCCCCTGCACTCATGCGTGCACTCTCTCAATCTCTCTCTCAATCTCAAAATAAATCAACTTAAAAGATTTTTACACAGTGATGGTATGTTTAAGTATGTGGGAATTAATTGAATAAAACTTGACTTTTTCTACAGCAAAGTTTTTGTTAGAACAATGTAGTAAAATAACATGAATATAAGATGACAGTTTCTCTAACTCCTCCCTAATTCCTTGTTTCACCACCCTGTGCTTGATAGCCACACACAGATGTGCACACATACATGTATATAAATAGACATGTGATCCTCCAGAAGTACACAAAATATACTGCAGCTGAAGCTATATTGAGGAATAAAGTGCATTCTCATTAATTGTGTCTCTTTGTCAATATTTACAACAAGGATGTGTGCATTTATTGCTTGTTTATATTTATTTATACAAGTCCCATGGCCAATGATTATCAATTAAAAATAAATAGTTATCTTTTTTATTTTTAGGTGAGATATACTATGTTATTATCCATGGTAATGATTCCCATGGCTTTATTATGGAAACTAGTAATTATTTCTTTCTTTGCTGGGTTTGAAAAAAAAAAAAAACCTTTACTGAAAAACTAATAATGGAATAATAACAGTAATCTAAAATGCAAATAACCCACATTTCTATCACTTAATAAAAATCCCTGCATTTTTTTTCCATTTAGGCTTCTAGTTCTTATTCATTTGGCTATTTAATATATATTTGTGAAGTATTACAAAATTCGATGCTCTAAATTTTTATTTAATATACAATGAGACATTTTCTCCCATTGATCTGTAGTTTTTTTCATTTTTGTTTTTGTTTTTATGTTTTTTTCTCTTCAAATATCTCCCTCTCTCTCCCTTTTCCAAATATTCAAATATAACCAATATGAACATCTTGGTGCCTTGATGACTTAATCATTCCCAGTATTCTTTCTAAAATACACATATTTTCTGGAATGGTATACTATGAATACATCATGAGCATTCTTCCACAATACCTACAGATTCCTTTTAATGGCACCATATTACTCTATAGAGTGGTTAAAGGGAAGTGTATTCTTACTCTTCTTAAAGAACATTCAAGTTCTTTTCAGGACACTCTTCCGTCAATCATATAATTACAGCTCTTGTTGTCTATTTATCCTTTAGCATGGGTACTTTTTATTTTCCCTACAGACAGAAATCCAGGGAGGGCATTGCTGAAAACAAATATTACAAATGGATTTGTTTAAAAAATTATAGTGAATCTTGAGGCACCTGGGTGGCTCAGTTGATTAAGCATCTGACTCTTCATTTGGCTCAGGTCATGATCTCACAATTTGTGAGATCAAGCCCCACACTGGGCTCTGTGCTGTCAGCTCTCAAAATAAATAAATAAACATTTAAAAAAATAATAGTGAATCTCAATTTCATAAGCAATGTGTGAAAGTACTCTTTACTACTGCCTTTGGGTATCATAATTCTAATTTCTGACGAATGATATTTTCTTTTATAGTTGCATCTATCTTAGTACTGAATGACAAATGTTCACACAATTTGAAGTTTATTTTTTTGAACACCTTAATAAATAATTTGTCTTTTTTCCCCCTACTGAATGTATGCTTTTATAATAAATGATACACACATTTAATGAACTATCTAACCTGTTTGAACTTAATGTTATCTGTGTTGCAGATATTTGGACCAGTTTTCAGTTTCCCTTTGACTCTACCTGAGATATACAGATTATTCTATTTTACAATTTTATTGCTTCATTTTAATATATTTGTAACTTAATTTTGTTTGAGTTAATTATCCAGTTTCCCCCCTCTACATTAGACTAAAATATCTATTTGGCATATACTGATTTCTCCATCATATACATTCAATCATTTTATTTATTGCTTATAACATTCATTTTGTAGAATGATTCTAGTAAGTGATATTATTACATAAAGTAAGCGATCATACTTCATGAGTCTTAATGATTCTTCAATTTCCATATTTATTTATTCATCTAAGTCTTGCATATCTCTACATTCAGTTAAAAATAATATTATAATATAAAAATAATAATATATAGCCTGGTGGCTCAGTTGGTTAAGTATCCAATCATGATTTCGGCTCAGGTCATGATATCAGGTTGTGAGATCAGGCCCATAGTCAGATTCTTTGTTTCCTTTTTTTTTTTTTTTTAATGTTTATTTACTTTTGACAGAGAGAGACAGGGCATGAGTGCGGGAGGGGCAGAGAGAGAGGGAGACACGGAATCTGAAGCAGGCTCCAGACTCTGAGCTGTCACCACAGAGCCCAACGCGGGGTTGGAACCCACAGACCTCGAGATCATGACCTGAGCTGAAGTCCGACGCTCAATGGACTGAGCCACCCAGGCGCTCCAACAGTCAGATTCTTAAGATTCTCTCTCCCTCTGCCCCACCTCTCAAAAAAAAAAATAATAATAATAATAAAATAAATAAATAAATGAATAAAAAATATATATATAATGGAATGACTGCTACGTTTACAATATTAAGGCACTTAGAAACATGCCACACTTTTCAATTTTAATGTCCTTCAATAAAACCTTATGACATTCAGTAAATCGTTTATCTGGTAGTTAAATAAATTTAGTCCTAATTATTTAATTTTTTTAAAAGAAAAATATAATGATAAATACTTGTTTAAGCAAAAAAAGTTGAGGAGGGAGCATAAAAGAGAATGTCAATAGAAAATAGCTGGTAAAAATGGACTCATACTCATTAGTAATAACTTTAGTTTATATCTACTATCTTGTTCTGTTCTTGGTTTTCCATTGTCACATCTGATTTTTCTTCTCTTCCTTGGTATTTGCCTCTTTTTAATTAATGAAGTATTTTTAATAATCAATTTTATTTGTCTGTTGTCTCCTTAGTTATATTTTTTACTTCAGTGGTTAATTTTGAGGTAAAACATGCATACTTACCTGATCACAGTCTACATAGAGATAAAATTTTACAGTTTCACATAAAACATAGCACTTTGAGTAGCAAAATACAATTTAATTTGATTGCTGATTCTATGGTGGTTAAATATTTTACATTGTACATATAGTATGTAATTCAAAATACAATATTTTAATTTTTGCATTTAACCATTGTCTTGTTAATAAGTTAAGAGAAAAAGAAAGATTGCCTTTTACATTTACACACAAGATTAAAATATGGGTGCTTTTTACTCTTTTCTGTAGATAGAGGAGGTTCTAGTACAATTCTGCTGTTGATGAGTTTCCTGATATTTAATTCATAAGCAACGTGTGTTTTTTACTCTTGTTCTTGAAGAATATATTCATTAGATACAGAATATTAAGTTGGCAATTGTTTTCTTTTTGGCATTTTTAAACTGTCAGTCCATAATCTTCTGGTCTCCATTTTTTCATCACACCTATATTACTTTTTAAAAATGTATTTATAAGTTGTGTTATATGTCTTGCAGCATTTGTGATTTCTTCTTTTTATTTTTGGTTTACAGAAATTTAACTACTAGTTTGCTTTTCTTTATTTTTCATGTACTGGGTTTACTCATCTTCAATATGTAAGAGGATGTTTGGGGTTCATTTAGAGAAATTTTTAGATATTATTTCTTCAAACATATTTTTATGCACTATTCTTCCTTTTCTTTCCTTCTGGAGCTTATATTATACATATACTAAAATACTTGATTTCATCTCTCATGTCTCTGAGTCTCAGCCTTCTCTGTTGTTTTTCATTTTTTCCCTCTGTCCTTCAAGACGAATGTTTTATATTTGTTTATATTTAGTTTTACTGATCTTTTATTATGCATTCTCCATCTGCTATTAAGACAAGCCAGGAGGGGCGCAGTCGGTTGAGTGTCTGACTTCAGCCAGGTCACGATCTCGCGGTCCGTGAGTTTGAGCCCCGCGTCGGGCTCTGTGCTGACAGCTCAGAGCCTGGAGCCTGTTTCCGATTCTGTGTCTCCTTCTCTCTCTGCCCCTCCCCTGTTCATGCTCTGTCTCTCTCTGTCCCAAAAATAAATAAACGTTGAAAAAAAAAATTTTTTAAAAGACAACCCAGGAAATGTTTAGCTTCATGTATTGTATTTTTCAATTCTGAAACTTCCCTTTGGGTGCTTTCGTTTTTCATATTTTGGTTTTGTTTTGTTTTGTTTTTTTCATTTTTAATAGGTAGATGCTATCTTTTTGTTCATTATGCATACTTCTTCCTTTAGACACAGAACATACTTAGGGCAGCTATTTTAAAATCCTTCTCTGTTAACTTCAATACCGGAGTCATCTCCACGTCTGTTTCTACTGATCATTGTTTTTTTATAACAGTCACACATGCATATATTCAGGGCTAGTCCTTTTGTTTATTTGGGGGTGGACTTTATGCATGTATACTATAGAGCCTGACTATGCTGGTTTCTTTTACTTATTTTATTTTATTTTATTTTATTATTTTATTTTTTGAGAGAGAGAGAGAGAGAGAGAGAGAGAGAGAGAGAGAGAGAGAGAGCATGTGAGCATAATCACAAGCAGGGGAGGGTTGGAAAGAAAGGGGGACAGAGGATCTGAGGCAGGCTCCACGCTGACAGCAGACAGCCTGGTGTGGGGCTTAAACTCAGGAATGATGAGATGACCTGAGCTGAAGTCAGAGACTTAACTGACTGAGCCACCCAGACGCCCTATGCTGTTTTCTTTCCTGGTGTTGACAGAGGTTTGAATGAAACTTGGTAGGGAGTTAAGTTACCGGAGGAGCCCTTGATCCTGTTAGACTTCCTTCTATTGTTTGTTAGGGCTGGTGTGTTTCTCTTTTGTCTTAGACTCATAGTCACCCTTACTCTAGGTTATCATCTTTACTCCTACAGTTGGCCTTTTTGGAGCTGCTCAAGAAGTTTTTTTTCACTCAGACTGACCCGAACTTAAATATTCCAGCCCCTGCATAAATGCTCATATTTCTTTTCTCCTCTCAGCCCCACAATGGCATGCCTTGAGCATGCTAAGCCCAGTCCTCAGCAGGGACATATGAGAAATCCCCATGCAAAACTGTGGAGAGGACATTCCCCATCATTGGACAGCTTTCTCCTTATAGATTAATTGGCCAACAAATACTAGAATTTTTTTTTTAATTTTAAATACAAGTTAGTTAATATATAGTGTGATAATTATTTCAGGAATAGAATTTAGTGATTCATCATTTATATATAATACCCAGTGTTCATCCCAACAAGTGTCCTCCTTAATGCCCCTCAACTATTTAGCTCTTCCCCCACCCAACACCCCTCCAGCACCCCTCAGTTTGTTCTCTGTATTTAAGAGTCTCTTATGCTTTGTTTCCCTCTGTTTTCATCTTATTTTTATTGCCCTTCCCCTATGTTTGCCTGTTTTGTTTCTTAAATTCCACATATGAGTGAAATCACATATTTTTCTTTCTCTGACTTATGTCGCTTAGCATAACACACCCTAGTTCCATCCATGTTGTTGCAAATGGCAACATTTCATTCTTTTTTGATTGCTGAGTAATATTCCATTACACACACACACACACACACACACACACACACACACAAACACAAACTGCATCTTCTTTATCCATTCATTAGTCAATGGACATTTGGCAAATACTAGCATTTTAAGAAGCTCTGAACATGAACATTAGGGTGCCTGGGTGGCTCAGTTGGTTAAGCGTCCATCTCCTGGCTTCATTTCAGGTCATGATCTCATGGTTTGTGGGTTTGAGCCCCACACTGGGCTCTGTGCTAACAGTGTGAAGCCTGCTTGAGATTCTCTCTCTCTCCCTCTCTTTGCCCCTTCCCTGCTCACACTGTCTCTGTCTCTCTCAAAATAAATAAACTTAAAAAAATATAGTTATATATTTTTTTAAAAAATCTAGCAAGGCAGGTGGGTCTGCAGAGCAATGAACTTGTAGGAGGACTTAAATTGTAATTTTGAAATATTCCTGGAGGCTGAATTTGGACAAAATGAGAGTGACAAACTCTTACTATTATAGGCTGCAGTGATGTGAGGGTCCCCACATTTTCATGGGTTTTAGCCATATGAACTACAGCAGATTCTAATGTTGAGGGCCAAGAAAGATTCCATATTGGCTTTTGCATCTGTGGGGAAAGGAGCAACCATTGTGAAAAACACTGATAACTTTCTCAGTAACAGAGGCTTACTTTCAAGAAGAAAAGATTTTAGTGTTATCTACTTTGAGCTAGAGCATTTCTTGACTCTAGTTCCTTCTAACCTTCAGGTTTCACTTAAATTGTGGGGGAAGTGGTGGAGAGAAAACACTTAAATACTTAAAACACATGATAAACACTTATGATGATTTTTTAACCAGGGGCACTGCTTCTCTAAAAAGCAAAATTTAATCACAGGATTTTAGAATGTTTATCATGTACATCTTATCACCATGTCACCAGTGCTACAATATGTGGGATTATAATGGGATTATAGCTAAAGGAACTGCAAGATGCATATTCCAGAGAAGAGTTCACAGGAATGACTGCAGACAAAGTAAAAACAAGGGCATGAGAGAAATTTGAAGCCTCTGGCATTTGCAACTACAGCAACCATTAAACACAACCTAACCTGAACCCAAATTAATATAAAAGTATATATTAAAAAACTAACATACAATAAAAGCATACACTAATGGTCCACTTAGCTCAGTTCCTATTATCTTATACGTCATGTCCAGCCAGTAACAAAAAAATTACAAGGCATGTTAAAAAGAAAAGAAAAGAAAAGAAAAGAAAAGAAAAGAAAAGAAAAGAAAAGAAAGGAAAAGAAAAATGAAACAAAATCCATCTGAACACAGTGTCAGAACCAGACTCAGATATGAAACAGATATTGGACTTATCAGATAGGGAATTTAAAATAACTATGATTAATATTTTAAGTGCTCTAGTGGAAAAAATAGACAACATGCAAGAACAATGGGTACTATAAGCAGAGCCAGAAAAACTGTAAGAATCAAAATAAAATAGAAAACTCAAAAAACACTGCAAAAGAAATTTTTAAAAATGCTTTGGATGAGCTCAATAGTGGATTGGATACTGCTGAAAAAAGAATAAATGAGCATGAAAATAGTTCCATAGAAATTTCCCAAAAACAAAAAGATCAGTCACATAAGAAATGTAAAACATTCTTAGATTTCAAAAGATGTGACATATGTGTAACTGAACAGAATCCTGAAATAACAGAAATAGAATAGAAATAGAATCCTCCTGGGGCACTTTTGGCTCAGTAGTAGTGGAGCATGTGACCCTTGACCTCAGGGTAGTGAGTTCAAGCCCCATATTGGGCATGATGCCTATTTAATAAACAAAAATAAATAAATAAATAAAATTATTCTTAAAAATGGATTAAGCACCTAAATGTAAGACCTAAAACAATATTGGGCCACCTGGGTGGCTCAGTCGGTTAAGTGTCTGACTTCGGCTCAGGTCATGATCTTGGTTTGTGAGCTCGAGCCCTACGTGGGGCTCTGTGTTAACAGCTTGGGCCTGGAGCCTGCTTCAGATTCTGTGTCTCCCCCTCTCTCTGTCCCTCCCATGCTCATGCTCTATCTCCCTCTATCTCTCAATAATAAATAAACATTAAAAATTTTAAGAAAAAGACCTAAAACAATATAACAATATAACTTTTAGAAGAAAAGAAAGGACAAAACTTCATGACATTGGATTTGGCAATGATTTCTGGGAAATGACATCAAAGGCATAGTAATAAAAAGAAATAACAGATGAAAAAGAAAAAAAAAGAAAAAGAAAGAAAGAAAGAAAGAAAAGAAAAGAAAAGAAAAGAAAAGAAGTTGGACTTCATATGAGATTATCCATAGAGTAAAAAGGCAAACCACCAATGGAAGAAATTTTTTGCAAATCAAACATCTGATAAGGGATTAAAGCCCAGAATATATAGAGAACTCCAAAACTTAACAACAAAATGACCCAATTCAAAAATGGGCAAAGGACTTGAATAGATGTTTCTCCCAATATATATGAATAGTCAATAAGCACATGAAAAGACGCTCAACATAATAAGGAAATAAAAATGAAAACTACAATGAGATACCACCTCACATCTATTAAAATGACTTCTGTCAAAAAAACAAACAAAACAGAAAACAACAAATGTTGGTGAGGATGTGGAAAAATTGGAACCTTTGTGTATTGTTACTGGGAATGTTAAATGGTACAGTACCTGTAGAAACAGTATAATTGTTCCTCAAAAATTAAAAACAATTAGTATATGATTTAGCAATTCAATTCTAGATATATACTCAAAAGAACTAAAAGCACAATCTCAAAGAGGTATTTGTATATCCATGTTTTTAGCAGCATTAGTCACAATAGTTATATATGGAAGCAATGAAAGAATCTGTTAAATAAGTGGGTAAACAAAATACTATATATGCATATAATAGAATATTATTCAGCTTAAAAAAGGAAGAAAATTCGGGCATACATGACAACATGGTTGAAGCTTGAGGACATTATGCTAAGAGAAATAAGCCAATCACACACACCAAAAAAGACCAATATTCCATGAATCCATCACATGAGGTGCTAAAAGTAGACAAAATCCTATGGACAAAAAGTATAATGGTGGTTGCCAGAGGCTTTGGGGAGGGGAAAATGGAGAGTTATTCTTTAAGGAGTAGAGTTTCAGTTTTACAAGGTGGAAAGTGTTGTGGAGATGGAAGATGGTAATGCTTGAATGGCAATGTAAATGTATTTAATGCCACTGAACTGTGCACTGAAAATGGTTATGATAGCAAATATTACATGTATTATATCACAAAAACGGTAGACAAATGACCCAATAAAATGTTTTAGTTGATTTAAAAAAAAAAGTAAAGGCAGATATACCATGATTAACAATAGTCAAAAGAAAGCTGGGGTAGCTATATTAATTTCACAAAGATCACACTTCAGAACAAGGAGACTAGCGAGGGATAAAAAAAGAAGCATTACATGAAGAAAGTTTTTCCAAGAAGACATAATAATCTTTATTGTGTATACACCTGTCATACAGTCTGTGACAACAGACTGTCAAACTACATGAAGCAGAACTTATAGCAATGCAAGGAAAAATAGGCAAACCACCATTATATTTGAATACTCCAACCTGCTTTCAGTAATTGATAGATCAAGCAGACAGAAAATGAGCAAGGATATAGCTGACCTGAAAAATGCTATCTGTCAGATTGATTAAATTGGCATTTATAGAATGCTCTATTAAATAAATGTAGAATACTGTTTTCAAGCTTTCATAGAGCATTTGGAAAATAGGCACATTCTGGGCCATGAAACACATCCTAACACATTCAAAATAATAGAAATCATGTAGAGTATGTTCTCAAACCACATGGAATTAAACTAGAAATTAATAACAGAAAGACAGCTGAGAAATGCCAAAATATTAGGAGATTGAATAGCATACTTCTTAATAAAATGAGTCAAAGAAAAAAAAATACCAAAAGAAATTTTACAATATTTTGAATTCACAGTAAAGGTTTTGATAGAACACTTTATGTAATTTTTCGAAATTTATGGAGTGTGTAGTGAAAGCAGTGAGTGAAATCTTAGAATAAAAATTGAAGCATTAAATATATTAGAAAAGAAGAAAGATGTAAAATCAATAACCAAGATTCCACTTCAGGGTATTAGAAAAAAGAAAAGCAATTTTGGACTAAAGCAAGCATAAAAAAGTAACTAGAGCAGAAATCAATAAAATTAAAAACAGGAAAAAATAGACAAAATCAATGGCATCAAAGCCAGTTATTTTAAAGGAACTATAAACTGATGAAGCTCTAGCCAAGATTCCCAAGAAAAATGGAAAAAAAAAGCAATTACAATATCAGAAATGAGAGACAAACTATCACTACTGATCCCATGGGCATTAGAAAGATAATAGAGAGGAGCCTGGGTGGTTCAGTTGGTTAAGTGCCCACTCTTAATTTTGGCTCAGGTCATGAACTCAAGGTTCCTGAGTTCCTTCATCCCCCTATTTACCCAATTGATTTAAAAACTCATGTCACACAAAACCTGCACATGACTGTCCATAGTTGCTTTAATCATAATTAAAAAAATACAAAACAGATGCAACCAAGATGCTCTTGAATAGGTGAATGGATAAACAAACTGTGGTACATCCATGCAATTGACTATTACACAGCAACAAAAAGAAATGCACTATAAAACAAATGGAGTATACCTAAATTCATATTAAGTGAAAAATCTGAAAAGACTATATATTGTGTGATTTCAGAAATTGGACATTCTGGAAAATGCAAGAGTATAGACACAGTAAAACAAGTATAGACACTAAAATTTCCAAGGTTTTAGGGGAAGGGGGAGGCTTATATACATGAAGCATATTTTTTGTGTGATGAAGCTATTTTTTTACAGTATTTGTTATGGTGGTACATGACATTATTCATTTGTCAAAACCCATAAAACTTTACAGCACAGAGTCAAGATGATTGTATGCAAACTTGAAAAATTTAGGGAATCAAGTACACACAGGAAAGAATGCAGACTGTGACAAAAGATTTATCCGTATTATGAATGTGTGAAACGATCTCAGTGAAGAAGGCAAAGGGGAAGCACATTGACCTAAATAATGGAAATAAGTTAAATCTATGACTAAGGCAAAAGCACTGTACTCTCAATGGTTAACAATTCTGATACTACTATCCAATGTATGCTGGAATGGAACAATTAAGTAAATGTAAGGTAAATAGTGGAGCCAAGTTTCTCACTGTTGAAGTATAAACAAGCAAGGGGAGATTAGAATGATCCAAGTGGTAACGTATTAGAGTTGGAGCCCTTAGGAAGAACACAATTTTAACTTAATATAGGTGCAAATGGCCACCTATGAAATATTTACTGATGTGTATGTATACTCATGTTAGTATACACACATATGTTTCTTTACTTGGTCAGGTGAGAGGGCCTACAAGAAATGACACTCCATGACCACAAGCACATCTATCACTCAGACCTTATTTTCCAGTACCATTTACCAGTAAAAGGAACCAAGTCTCCTTGAATAAATGACCCAAATGTCCAAAATGAGTGTGGAGCATTTTTGCAGTTTCAGAAAGTAAGGAAGGGCTCAAAAAACAATGAAAGCAGACAAACAGATCTACAATGACAGGGAATGTGAGGGAACACAGGAGGCAATTGAAAAAAAACTTCCATAACCAAAGATGGGACAATTTGAGTAACAAAAAACAAATAGAGTAACACTGGATTTTAACCCAAAGTATAAAATAAATACCCACGGATCCATACTGATATAAATAAACAATTAAGTTAATATAAGGGGAAAGAGAGACAAATGTCCCATACAGAAGAATTTCAAATAATGAATATAGTTTCTCCAACTTCGTAACTACCCACTCCTTAAGTCTGAGCTACACACAGTGGCTTCCTTTAGAAGAGAACAGTGTGAAAAAGAGAAGAAAAAGAATTTTCACAGGTGAATCTAACACACAGTACCTCAGTCAAGTGATCAAGGTCAACATCAGCAGTCATAAGTCATGTTGATAGCATATACCTTTCCTACGGTGTGATAAAAATGTCACAGTCATCTTCTTCAAAACCTATAAAACTCAATCTAATAATAATAATAGTAATAATAATAACAATAACAAATCATATAAACTCCATTAGAAAAACACCACATAAAATACAGGACTAGTGTTTCTCAAAACTGTCAAAGTCATCAAAAACAAAGCCTGAAATTTTCACAGTCAAGAGGAGTCTAAACATGATATATAATTGTAATATGGTATCATGGATGAGATCCTGGGAGGGAGGGGTAAAAAGAACATTAGGTAAAAAGTCAGAAAATCTAAATACACTACAGACTTTATTCAATACTAATATATCAATATTAGTGTATTAATTGCAACAAGTACACTATACTAATGTAAGATTTTAGTAATAGGTGAACTAGATGTGGAATATGCTGGAATGCTAAGTGCTGCCATCACAGTTTTTCTTTAAATCTAAAACTGTTCCAAAATATAAAAGTTGTTATGGGCTGAATTGTGCCCTTCCCTTCTTCCACCCCTATTGATATAGTGAAGTCGTAACCTCCAAGTACTGCAGAATATGACTATATTCGGTGACAGGGTCTGTAAAGAGGCAATTAAATTTAATTTAGGTCATTAGGATAGGGCCTAATCTAATCTGATTAATAATGTCCATGTAAAAGGAGGACAATTTGGATACAGACACACAAAAGGCAGCCATGTGCAGACACAGAGAGAAGAGGGCCACCCACAAGCCAAGGAAGGAGGCCTCAGGAGAAACCAACCATGCCAACATCTAACCTTGGACATCTAATCTTGAGAACTGTAGAGAGATAAATTGTTGTTATTTAAGCCACCCAGGTGTCTGGTACTTGTTAGGGCAGCCCTAGCAAGCCAATATAGTTGTTTTAAAAAATATACATGTAAACTCCATTCTTATTCAGGTCAAATCTCATTTCATTCTGGTTTTAATTTTATCTATTGTTGATGTCTTGTGCTCATGTGGCTGTCTTTGCATATATGATATACATGGGTTACTAGCACCTTTTTTTCCCTTTTAGAGAGATATCATTATTAATATTTTTATTCCTGTTCAAGTGTGTGTGGGAGGGATGGTTTCTATACCAATTTTTGTCTGTATATCAAAAATGCATACATTTTAGTCAAAAAGCCCTTTGAAGTCCCTGAAAATTTTCCAAACCCCTTTTCTTAGTCTAATGTTTTCCTCAGCATTTATAACATATAAAATAATAATTATGATCAACCATTTTGCTCTATGAGATAGAAGTTTTTTGTTTGTTTTTTGTTCTGTTTTGTTTTGTTATTTATTTATTTTTTTTTGTTTTGTTTTGTTCTCTGTTTTATGTATAGTAGCCAGATCAGTGTTTGGGCATGGTGGGTGCCCAGTTAGTATTAGCTCTATTTTTGAATAAACATCTAAGTTTATATTGATATCTACAATATATTTACAAAATACTACTCACCCATGAATATGTCATAATATATCTGCTAATGCTTGAATATAGTGATTGAATATAATTGTAAATACTAAAGGTTTATATTGACTTTCTTAAAGCAATTATTAATGTAAAAAGCATAACTGATTTTGTTTTCATTTAACATCCTTATCGTATCAAGTTTCATCCTTCAGTAATAAGTTTAAACTTAAACCAAACAAAAAACTTTTACTTAATTTCTATACAATGGTTTATTAAAAATGTTTGGTTTGAGAAAGTATTAGCATGTGCATTCTTCTTTTCTCTTTCTGTTTAAAAAGTTGTCTTTCAGGAGTGCCTTGGTGGCTCAGTTGGTTGAGTGTCTGACTTCGGCTCAGGTCATGATCTCACGGGTTTGTGGGTTCAACCCCTGTGTCGGGATCTGTGCTGACTGCTGAGAGCCTGGAGCCTGCTTCCGATTCTGCCTCCTTCTGTCTCTCTGCCCCTCCCCCATGTGCACGCGCACTCTCTTTCCACAGTAAATAAACATTAAAAAAATTAAAACAAAATTTTTTTTAAAAGTTGTCTTTCATTCTGTGGTTGTTTTTTTATATCACCTTTTTTAAAATTTATATATCACTAAGAATAAATGTCCAAAATTTTGCTCTGTCTTCAATGGAATATTTGCCATTAAATCAGTAGACCAAAATCAGTTTGTCTTATATCCATATTTACCATGTCCCCTCTGTGCTATGCTTTGTGAAATTTAAATAACACAAAAGCTTTAATTACAATGCTAATTTTAATCACAAAAGAAAATGTGTCCTAAAAGAGAAGTGGTAGGGAATAGAGAAAGTGTGAGAGTTTCACATATGTTCTTTGAGAGATGGATAGATCACCCTTCAATCAGCACACCGAGTTTAAAGCAGACAAGGGTTATCCTCCACTGAAAAAAAATATTTTATTTCTTTTCTATTCCAGTTTTATTTTCATTCATCATTAACTTCTTGAGCCTCCTATAACGTAAGTTACACATACAAATAAAATGGAATGCTTGTTCTCAAAGTACTTCTAACTATAAAAACTTTGAAATAAAATATATTCCCCAGGGAACTAAAATACTAATGGGCAAAAGAGAAAAGTAGACATATGATTGAAACATATTATAATTGAAGAACAGAGTTATGTATAATATGATAGAGAGAAAGGTGCTGCTAATAAAAATAATTAAGTGTTGAAAAAAAGGTAGATTTTTCCAATGCACAGATGGAAGGGCAAAGCAGATGGAGTTGACAATGTCTACAAATATAGAAGAAAGATGAGGAACAGTATATTACATGCTGAGTACTGACAGTAATTCATTATTTTTGGCTTATACATTATATGTGGTATCACATGTCTGTGCCACATGGATATGGAGGTAGGTCATCTGGAGGCTGACACACAGTGAAATGCTGAGAGCTATTATATACATGAACTTTGTGCTGAATGCCCAAGTAAGAAGTTGGAGGTTAAGGTCTTGTGTTAAATAAAGTGTTAAAAAAAACAAAGTTCCCAAATGGTGCCACTTAGAGTTCCTAAACCAGTGCTCAATACATAATCTAATTGCAGTTTTGACCTCCCCCCAAAATGTAATCTTAACCAGTCAGCCAGGAATTTTTTAGTCCTTACCAAGGAGTCTATCTCCTGGGTCCTCTCCACCCACTAAAGAAATACGAGGTAATCTACATGATAAGACCCCTATTTCCCCTAGAAAGCAGTGTACCTGGAACAATACTTTTCTTTTGCTAATAACTTTCTAGTCCCCATCCATCCTCTATAGGATCTTTCATTTTGTACAGCTCCTTGAAATACCTCTTTATTTGCTATGGGATGCTGCCTGATCCATAAAGTATTTGGTGAAGCCAATTAGATCTTTAAATTTACTTGGTTAAACAAAAGGTAACCAGACATCATTATACTGATGTAATTATAGAAATATCAGACACATTTTCTTCTATCAAATAAACTATGGTATTTGCACTTCTCTATTCATTAAACTATCAAATGACTTATATATTTGATTACATTCTTTACAAAAAAAAATTGAAATTGAGGTTTTATTACTAACTTGCCCTAGACATTTAAATTGCTCACTTTTTAAGTCTGTTTCATATAAATTTATCTAGGATAGAAGCTCATAAATGGTAAGCGAGTTTTTCATTTGACTTGTAAATTCATGAAAGTCATATTTTAGGCTTTCTAGCAGCTAGAACCTTCTGAATATCTATTTAATAAGCATACTGTTAATTTTTTAATAAAAAGGCTATAGGGAGTGAATTGGGGATTAAAGAATCTTAATGCTTTCACACTAACTAGTCAAGAAATTTAACTTACAAATTATAGAATAAAATAGAACCAAAGATAGTAAGCTAATTATAATGTTGGTAGGTACAGTCTGTCAAATATAGTTTATAATTTTAAGTAAACAAATACACCTAAGTTGTCTATAACCAAATATTAATAAATTCAATTTTCCTTAATAAAAGTTTATAATCTTAGAATTATAAGTAAATTTAACAGTTCTTGGAACTCTGAAAAGGAGCCAATCAATATCATAGTATTTTTATCCTTTATATCAAAAAGGTATAAATACTTTATGATGATGAGATACAAAGTCAACATGTGTTAATATTTATTTTTATAGTAATTACTTTTAAGTAATGACTAATCTTTTTAATAAATGAATCTAAAGACTTAGTGATATTTCAGCAAACCGTACATCTATTCTATTATTTTCAAATTTTCTCAATAAATGATCAACTGAGGAACATATAAATGTTTTATTTCACATTACTGAAGAAAGAATTATCTATCTAATTTTATAAAAGTGGAATCTGAAGTTTAGAAAGACTATATTTAATTGCACAGAACTGTAACACTAGCTAATCAGCTGAGCATAGATTTACAAACAAGTCTCTTTTCACTTTCCTATTGTTGAACATAGCAGTATTTGATACCATTAATGGTGAATGAATGGGGATTTCTTAGTGGTGATAAGAGCAATATTTGTTGCATTCATTTCATTACTTAAACTCTAGTACAAAAGTACCTAAAGAGTGGGGTGCCTGGGTGGCTCAGTTGGTTGGGCGTCTGACTTCAGCTCAGGGCATGATCTCACAGCTGGTGAGTTTGAGCCCCGTGTTGGGCTCTGTGCTGACAGCTCTGAGCCTGGAGCCTGCTTCAGATTCTGTGTCTCCCTCTCTTCCTCTACCCCTCCTCAGCTCATGCTCTGTCTCTCTCTGTCTCAAAAATAAATAAACATTAACAACAACAAAAAAGTACCTAAAGAGTAATAATGGCATACTATGAGTACTTCTTTATTTTTTTTTTTCAATTTGATTCATCCAAACTAAACACACTGGAGGTTTTGCTTCAATTTAAATTAAATACTGTACAGTTTCTAATCCCCATCTAGGAAGTTTGTACCAGTTTTATTTTATTTTAAAATAACACCTTTTTCTATAAACACTAGATTTGATAACTGAGAGGGGGACTAATGAACTGAAAGATTTTTGTTTAAATGCTCAGATTACAGAAGAAAAGAGAGTTTGAGATTTCACTCCATCTTTTCACATTTTAAAAGCACTGAACAATTTTTACAAAGCTCAGTTTGACAGACAGTCCCTTCTAACCAACAGGTGTTTCAAGGTCAGAGCTAAGGATTGTTGGCAGAAATGTGTAGGGCAGTCCACAGAAAACCAGCCAGCATGTACTTGGCTTGCATCCCTTGGTTTCCCCAGCACTAATTTCATTCACTGATAATTGTGCAAAGGTAAAATTATCACTGCCTCTGGAAATCTTCTATAAACGCTTTAAGTAAATTTATTTCTTCTCCTTTTCCATTTTACACTCTAGCGTCACAAATGGAGATTTCTCCTAAGTGAATAGTCTTTCAAAGCATATCAATCAGTGACTGAACTTACTAACATTTTAAAAATCCATTTATGACATATGCTTGGCAGGTTTTCTGGTCTCCAGTTAAAAGCAATCCTCCTATTTAAAAACAGCTTTTTGACTGTAACTCTACCTAAAAATACAATATTTATAACTTTTTTCTTTTTTTTTTTTTTTTTTGGCTAGCAGCATTTAAAACCTTTAAATTCCAAACAAGACTCAAGGATGAAAATAGTGGCATGTAATGGCCATGGGCATATCTTTTATATTTGGGGCATTTAAAAAAGATAAATAGCAATTTACATCCTTGATTTCATAACCAATTCCCTTTCCATTCACTTTTTTATGGTGTTGAATTAAAAAAAAAACAGGATAGAGAGAGAAAGAAAATCAACACATGTAAGATTTTTTATAGAAGTCTTGGAAGTAGATACACGTTTTAATGATTACTATACAAGAAATCAAAATTCCCAGAAGTACAGAAATGCTAAAACATCTTGTCTTTTTAAGTTACTGATTATTTGCACATTTCTTTAACTTTTGCTAGATAGATATCAGAGTAGAAAAATATCAATTTACTTTTATAAATAGAAACTTTTAAAAAAATTACAGGTTTAAGCTATTATAATTCCTTATAACAGGCTATAAGGGAATAGATGTAAAATTTCAGTAAGTCAAATTAAACAATGCCATGAATTATCAGTTCACATTGAAATAAGCCAAATACATTTGCTACATGTTTAATAATTCATTTGCACTGTTTTATTGCCTCTATATTGTCATTATAATTTTTATGTCTTCTCTAGTGTGAATATACCATAAAATTCTAAAAACTCAGAAATGCTTATACTGTTTCATTATGATTTATATATATTAAAATGCGATCATGTAATATATGTATACATATGATGGTTATATAAATTACATATGTATAAATCACTATTTTTTAGTATCTAATATTCTATTTGAGGCTCTCTCTGAATACACACATAATTAGCATCTTTATGCATGAAATTTTGTTGCAATTCTGATTACTGCCTTTGTAAAAATTTTCTGAGGATTCACAGAAAATGATCTGAACACTTTGAGGGTCTTGAGATTTTAAATAAGGATTCCTAAAAGCCTCACCAATTTACATTTCTACAATAGCATGTTGAAAATGCCATTTCAAAATTCACTGGAAAATGCTTATTGTATATTTAATATTTAAAAAAATAATTTTTACATTTATTTATTTTTGAGAGATAGAGAGCACAAGCAGGGAGGGGCAGAGAGAGAACAAGACACAGAATCCAAAGCAGGCTCCAAGCTGTCAGTACAGAGCCCAACATGGGGCTTGAACTCACAAACTGTGACATCGTGACCTGAGCAGTAGTCAGAAACTTAACCCACTGAGCCACCCAGGAACCCCTAATATTTTATTTTGTGTGTATTGACATTTACTGTAATACTATAACATTCATATTTTCAGAATTTCTCAAGTGTTCTATAAAATATTTAATACCCTCTGACGAGTCTTATTGTGATATCACTTTTATTAATATGCAAGAGCTCTACATTTTTAAATAGTAACATTTCTTTTTAATTTTTTTAAGGTTTACTGGTTTGAGAGAGAGAGAGAGAAAGAGAGAAAGAGAGAGAATGTGAGTGGGGAAGGGGCAGAGAGAGGGAGACACAGACTCTGAAGCAGGCTCCAGGATCCAAGCTATCAGCACAGAGCCCAACATGGGGTCAGAACCCACGAACCATGACATCATGACCTGAGCCAAACTCGGAGGCTTAACCAACTGGGCCACCCAGGCACAACGATAGTAACATTTAATTTGCCATATTTGTTCAATATTTTTTATTTAGCTCTTCATATATTTTCAATGTCTAGAAACAGTAACTGTGAATTGAAATTCTCATTTCCCTGTCCAACTTCTTGCGCCTATTTTACACCAGATAGTCTGTC
The DNA here is from genome assembly GCF_027475565.1 of Acinonyx jubatus. Taxonomy (NCBI): domain Eukaryota; kingdom Metazoa; phylum Chordata; class Mammalia; order Carnivora; family Felidae; genus Acinonyx; species Acinonyx jubatus. The sequence goes on along the minus strand of NC_069387.1, from coordinate 104,744,531 downwards.
CCCATTTAAGTAATATTTCATTTAATTATACTCAATTAAAGTCACCCTACTTAATTCATATTTAAGATCAACTTTAATCCTTAAACTTAATTAAATTTTATTTCTGATATTTGTAGAAGATGTAGGGTAGATATAAAGTATTTTAACCAAAACTTAATCAACTATTCTATAATTTGTTATAATTTATTAAATTACACTTTCTTTCCCCACATTTCTTTTCTGGTATCTTACTGTTATCATTCTTTCTTTACAGAACATTTTAGTATATCTTGGGAAAGTTCTCTATTATCATTTTGCATCAAAATACTCTATCTTCATTTATTCTTTTCTTTCAAATGAATTTTTTAAATGTGATTATTGAGAAAATAAAGATATTTAATTGAAATTACATCATATGTATGTTAATTGAAAAAGATGATTTTTAATAGTGAATTCTTGGACCAGGAATAGAGTATCTTTCAGCATTTGTTAAGTAAATGTTCAGATTTTCAGTATATTTTGTACTTTTCTCATAGATTTTTCAGTTCCTTTTTAAAATCCATTTTCCTGAAATACTTTTGATACACAGTAAAACGCATCAATTCTATTTTTGTTGTTGTTTTTTAAGTAGGACTCACTCCCAGTGTAGAGCCCAACATGGGGCTTGAGCTCATGACCCTGACATCAAGACCTGACAGAGATTTAGTCAAACGCTTGACCAAATGAGCCGCCAAGGAGCCCCAAAATGCATCCATTCTTAAGTGTGTTTTCTGATATGTTTTGACACGTGTATACAACCATGTGACCCCTACCACAATCACATGTAAGACACCCTAAATTTTCCCTTGAGACTCTGCAGACCTCTTGCCCCCTTTCCTGCCATCCCAGGCAGAAATTCATGTAATTTATAATACTCTAGGTTCATTTTTCCAGTTTAAAACATACTATAAGCACAAATATACACAGTACTTTTTTGTGACAGGATTGTTATTTAGCATAATTTTGTTGAGATTCATCCATGTTAATGTGTGTATCTCCAATTGTTCCTTGATGTTGCTGATTAGTCCATTGTATGAATATGCTATAATTTATTTATTCATTTACCAGTAGAGGGGTATTTGAATGTGTAAATTTGTGACTGTTAAAATAAAGCTATTATACATATTCATGTAATTTTTTTGTGAAACTGTGTTTGAATTTTTGCTAAATACCTAAGAGTGGATTCCTAGGTCATGGGGTATATGTGTGTTCGACTTTACACAACTTGCTAAGCTATTACTAATGTAGCTGCATTATTTATACCCACCCTCACTGTATTAGACTGCCAGTCACTGCAATCTTCACCAACAAATCTTTTTTATTATTTTTTAAATGTCTATTTTTTTTTTGAGAGAGAGACAGAGAGAGAAATCACACATGAATGAGTAGGAGGAAGGGCAGAGAGAGAGAGAATCCCAAGCAGGCTCTGTGTTATCAGCACCATGAGATCATGAGAGCCGAAATCAACCGTTGGATGCTTAAGTGACTAAGCCACCCAGGTACCCCAATCCTTTTAATTTTAGACAATCTACTAGGAATAGTGGTATCTAATTTTACTCTGCATATCCCTAATAATTAATGTTGTTGAACATTTTTTCATGTGCTTTTTGATATGACTACATGTTATTTGGTGAAATGTCTGTTAAAATATTTTGCTTTGTTTTTATTGGGTTGTTTTCTTCTTAGTATGAGTTATTAATCAAATGTTTGGGTTGAACATTACATAATATTGGCCTAGAATTTTGTGAGAAAGTATTTATTGTTATATTTATTTAATAAATATAGAACTTTCAGATATTCAAATTTTCTTGGGAAGATTGTTTCTTTTAAGAAATTTATTCATATTATGTGAAGTTAAATTATCCCACCTTTCCCCAAAATATTCCTTATAATCTTTCTAATAGCTGGAGGATCTGTTTCATTCATATTAGTAATTACATTTTATTTCTAGCCAGAGATGTTTCCAAAGAATCAGTTTTATTGATTTATTCTATGATTTGACTGTTTTCTTTTTTATTTGTTTCAAGTTTTTATTTAAATTCTACTTAGTTAACATATGGTGTAATATTGGTTTCAGGAGTAGAATTTACTGATTCATCACTTACATATAACATCCAGTGCTCATCACAAGTGTCCTCCTTAATGTTCATCACCCATTTAGCCCATCCCCCATCCACCTCCCCTCCATAAACCATCAGTTTGTTTTCTATAGTTAAGAGCCTCTCATAATTTGCCTCTTTCTCTCTCTCTCTCTCTCTTAGTTTGTTTTCTAATTGACACGTTTTCACTCTTCCATTTACTTTGTGTTAGTCCTTTATTTTAAAAAATTAATCTATAAAATTTGATCATTTATTTTTACATATTTATTTATTTATTCACTCATTCATTCATTCATTCATTCTTTTTTTAGAGATAGAGTTAGCACAAGTGAGGCAGAGAGGCAGAGGAGAAAAGGGAGAATCTTAAGCAGGCTCCATACTCAGTGCTGAGCCTGATGAGGGGCTCAATCCCACAACCCTGGGATCATGACCTGATCTAAAATCAAGAGTTGGACATTCAACAAACTGAGCCTTTTCAACATCTTTTTAAAATAAACATTAAAAAATAAATTTTAGGTACTGCTGCAGCTGCATCCCACAAAATTTTATATATTTTTTATTATTCATTTCTAAATACTTTTTAAATTTAACTTGTCATTTTTGTTTATTTAATAGATGATTACAAATGTCATAGTTAATTTCCAATATTGTAAATTTACTAGGCACTTTAAACATAGATTTCTAATATATTTTCATTGTGATCAAATAACATACTTTGTATGATTCCAATAATTTTTGATATCTTAAGACATGTTTCATAGTTCAGTGTATTCATCTTAAAGGTTCATGTGCACTGGAACTGAATATGTTTTCTGTAGTTAGTATGAAGGCCAAAATTTATGTATGTCAGTTAGGACAAGCTGGCTGATAGTCTTCTAAGCCTCCTTATAAATGTTTTTATTTATTTGGCTTATCAATATCTGGGAGAATAGTGCTTAAATCTACAAATATGTATTTATTTGAATGTACACTCATATATATATACATACATATTATATGTATATGTGCATATATATATATATATATTTATACACACACACACACACACACATACAGAGAAAGAGAGATTTTGGGTAAGAATTTAGTATATATTAAGAGAATAATTTTAATGTTTTGTTTCTGGGTTAATAAAATCTATATATATAATAAACTATATATAACTATATATTACATGACAATTATTTTTCATGTAAAAATGAAAAATCCTGCCATGAAATCTCAGCCTATGTATATTATTAAATATAATGTTTGACAAGTGATAAATTATATTTTTCTTAATATTTGGTTACTTAAAATTTTGAAGTTTTTAATATTCATAAATTTAGGTTTTACAGAAATCTTACATTTTAATGTATGTGCCCACTGGTATTTTATTTATACTTTAATTAACATCCTATCATATGTGGTTATATAGCCTGTCACATGCCTATTCTGGACATTTTCGTTTCTTTTTATTTTTTTATTTTTTTTTTTGGAATGTTCATTTATTTATTTATTTATTTTGAGAGATAGAGAAAGAGCAAGAGAGTGCAAGCCTGGAAGGGGCAGGGAGAGAAAGAGAATCAATCCCAAGCAGGCTCCATACTGTCAGCGCAGAGCCCATTGCGGAGCTCAAACTCACAAACTATGAGATCCTGACCTGAATAGAAATCACGAGTTGGACACTCAACCAACTGAGCCACCCAGACACCCCATTTTTGTTTCTTTTAGTCAATATAATTTATTTGTTTAAAGACAGACTGATTTCTCCATTAATTTTACTAGAATTATGATTTTTGTGTTTGGTTTATCACTTGAACTCTTTGTACTTTCCTTAAATTTATTTAAGAATCTGTCATCAGGTCACTCATTTCTTGGCTTTCTAGTATAATGAAATTAAAACACATCTATTTTCATTTTTGTGTACTAACAATCATTTAGCAAACACTATATAAGTCAAAGACATATTTAGAAACTTACAATTTAAACATAATTTGTGCTTTAGTAAACTAATACATAATATTAGTGCACTTTTATTTTTAATAATGAATGCTCATTTCATTTATGTTTTTTTAATAAACATTTACCTACAAAGTTATATTCTGTCTTTGACAATAACCGACATTTTTTGCTCTTATGAATATGGTCTCCATCATCCTTGTCCTACTGTACTTTTTCTGACAGCCAGAAATACAAGGTGGATTTAGCAGCATGTTTTAAAACTCTGGAATCTATTTTTCTAAGCATAAGAAAGAGCATCTATGTTACTCCACCCCCCTAATAAATTCCTGCAAGTTCCTTGATTGTTTGGCTTACAAGTTGATTTGTAGAATGCCAGCCTCTGCTACAGGTATATCTAGGGTTATTTTCATGGCATTCTAATAATTTATTTCCCTTCATATTTATTCTATTTTTCAAAGTTTTTCTTTGGTTTTTCCCCTTATATAAAGTCTTGCAGAGTCTTTCAATGTTTAGATATATCAATTATTGGCCAATATCATATTTTTAATACTGCTTAAAAGAAAGCTTATATAGCTAAGTACAGATAATTTCTCTTCATGCATATTTACATATGTGTGGATGCACTCTATTTTTTTCCCCTGATAGCTTTACAATTATTTTGTCACATATTTTAAATACATACCATGGAATTTGTACTGTGTTAAATATAGCAGTTTGGAAAAAAATATATAGAGAGAGGGCTGAATATATTTAGGTTATTAATTTAAGAATAATTAAATATATGAAGTTAAATTTAATTATTAATAACTTGGCTCTAAGACCAGAAAAGACAAATATCCAAGAAACAATAGCCTAAGTTTAAAGTGATATTTTGTCATATAAATAATCAGAATAGTTAAAAATCTTTATGTTTCCATGGTGTCATTTGTTTTCTTTTAAATGGTTTGAACAGTTTTGTGGATGTTGTAAGTTGTTTAAGTATATAACATTTACTTGTTATATACTTCTTAAAATTTTATATTACGCCTGTATTTACTATGTTATATATTTAGGGAAAATACCTAATATCTTCTCACCAAATGAAAGACCACAGAACTTCCCAGGAAATAATGTGAAATCTAACTTCATGTTTTATTCATCATTGTCCTCTAAAATAGCACTGTCCAGCAGAAGTTTCTGTGATAATGGTAATTTTCTATATCTGTGCTATCCAATAGTCAATAGCTACATAGGACTATTGAACACTTGTAGTGTGTTAATGTAACTGAAAGACTAAGTTTTACCATCTGTGTGTCTAGTGGGCACCATATTGGACAGTGCACTATGGAAATATCTATGTGTGAGTTGATGCAAGATAACTTCTATACTACTTTTCCTTATTGTTCTGGTCTTTTGTATACTTCATTATCCCAAGTTTGATATTTAGCCAATTAATAACTGTAATCTAGCCATTACAATGATCAGTAATAAGATTATTATTTCTTACATATTTAATTAATTTAAGAGGAGGTAGATGTATATACATTAATATGTAAATATTGTTAATGTGAAATTATGTCCACAATAGAGTATTGAGATACAAAATCATATTGTTCAATAGTTTGAAGAGTGCATTTTGATTTTAGTGAATAAAGCATTATGGTTATTTGAGCTTGTGTTTCTAACTGTACAATTTTCTATATATTAAAAAATAAAATTTATAAAAAGGAAACTTCTGACTGTTTTGCCATTGGAAAGTTTGGGATAAAATACAGTGTGGGGCAGATTTAAGGTGATGTCCAGGATCCCTGCCTCCTGGTATCTATCACCTGTATAATCCTATCACCTTAAGTGTAGGTGAGACCTACAACTTGCTTCTAACCAATAGAACATGTCCAAGGTGATGGAATAGATGTAATTATGTATTTGTCTTAGTTTTTTTAATAGAAGGTAAAGGGTCATGTCTGGCTTGTCTATAGTTAATGGCTTTTGAACATACCACATTGACATACATATAGTAGGTTCTAAATATTAGTTAAAATAATTTATAAATAAGAAAGGGTTTTCACTGAATAAATACCAGTGAAATTTTTGACTTTCCAGCTCTGTGAGGAGGCTCTTTTCCTTGCTGGTTTTGAAGCAAGCTGTTGTGTTGTGAGCTTCCCTATGAAGAGGGCCATGTGTTAAAAACTGAGGGCAATATAGATGCACAGTAAGAAACTGAGGTAGGCAGTCTGACACCCTTCAAGAAACTTCAAGCTGCCCCAAATCATGTGAGTTTAGGAGCAGATCATAAAATGGACAGAGGAGATGAGTCTGAAAATACAGGCTACAGTCTGGTCACATACTCTAGTCTAATACTTTTGAAATCACCATATTGACAATAGGTAAATATAGAAGGCTTTTAGATGAGAGTGTCTTAATTTTTAGAAAGATTCATGATGAAAGGAGAATGTTAAATGGCTATACCAAGCAAGGGAGAAAACCACCACCTCTGGTAAAACTAAGAGTGAGGCAAATTCTTAGGAATTTGAATCTGGAAATTGAATATGGAGAAAGGAAAAACAAAGGCTATACAAAATTAAATTGTTCTTATATACTAGAATCAACATTCAAAAACTAATTTAAAAAAATATTCTTTACAATAGCAGTAAAATAATAAAGGTCCAATCTATTAGTCATATGTAGATTTTCAAAAAATCAAAATAAAAAATAAAACTTTATTCAAATACATAAAAGAAGATACAGATAAATGGAAAAATAACACTGTTCATGAATATAAGGTTCAGTATCATAAGCATGACAATTTTCCTAAAACACAATCTATATAAAGAATTCTAAAAATATTAGGGTTTTTAAAGGAAGTTGTCAAGAACAATTAGAAAAAGCATAGACAAGAGTAAAAGAACACAGTGGATAGATGAATTATACCAATTAACAGGATATATTATGTTGTTACAACAGTTTCAATAGAGTATGTTAACATAGGGACAGAAAATGGCCTAATGGGACATTATAAATAGCCCCAAAATAGACTCAAACAATTGTGGTAAGCTGATATATAACACAGAGAGCTTTAGAATACATCTGGAAAATGATAGACTAAACACAAATGGTGCTGGAACAACTTGTTGTTATATAATAATAACAGTAATGATAGTATTAAAAATAACAGATTCCAATACCACAAAAGTACATTCCAGAAGATTCAGTTACCTATGTGTAAACATTTTTAAAAATTAACTATTTAAAATTATATAAATGGAATTCTTTATGCCCTTACAGTAAGAAAAAAATCCCTAGAGAGATCAAAGGGAAAACATAAAATAAATATATTGACAAATTTAAATATGCCAAATGAAAATATTCTGTACATTATAAGGTCATGGACAATAAAATATTTTGTCATGTATAACCAAAATAGGACTAGTATCCATGAAATGTGCTAATGAAAAATGGAAAGCATTCTGAAAAGTATTTGACACATTATGAGCACAAAATAAATGCTATCTAAAATATTCATTGTTTTTATGAACACATAAAAAGACCTTAAAAGCTATAAGAAACATAAATTAATAAGCTTTAGTTTAGTAGAAAAGTTGGCAAAAAATATGAATTTTAGCATTTAAAGGAAAAAAATAAATAAAAATAAATTGCTATAAAAAATAGCAATTTAAAGGAAAAAAAATGGAATGACCAATAAAAATGTGCTAATCTCTAGCAATCAGGAAAACATAGATGAGATGTCATTAATTTCTATTAGATTGGCAAAAATTAAATAATTCTTAATAAATATTAGCAAAAATGAGGAGCACTGAAAGTTTCATAACTTACCAAATTATTTAGTTTTGCTATAGCAAAAGCTTAGTGAAAATGAAAATGGACATGTTTTATAAATTGGTAATTCCATTACTAGGAGATATCCTATATAACTCATATTTGCAAAATGTGACATTTTAAAGAATATATTCTTGTAATATTTAAAAATTTGAATTAATCTAAATATCTTTTAAAATGCAAATTAATAATGTGATATTCATACAATTAAATATCAATATTAATTAAGTAGAGATACAGATAAGAACATGACAAATCTCAAAAGCATAATGTGTGAGGGACACCTGGGTGGCTCAGTCAGGTAAGCATCTGACTCTTGATTTTGGCTCAGGTCATGATCTCATGGTTTTTGAGATCAAGCTCCATGTCAGGCTCTGCAATGACAGTGAAGAGTCTGTTTCTTAGAATACTCTCTCACCCTCTCTCTCTGCCCTCCCCTGCTATCTTTCTCTCTCAAAATAAATAAACTTTTATTTATAAAGCATAATGTGTGAGAAATGCAGGAAGGTATATACAGTACCATTCTTCTTATATAAAATTTAAAATATATAAATCAGTGTTACATATTTTTATGCATAGTTCAAATGAGTGAAAAATATAAATGAACATCATATTCAAAAAAGTCAATACTTCTGAACTGGAAGGATGGGCATGAGGTGAGGAAAATATAAATAAGGGTCTTCAACTTTTAATATTACAACTTATTTGAAATATAAAAATCATTCTGAATCAAGTAAGGCAGAATATTAAGATCTGACCAACCATATGAGAAGAAACACATGTGTGTATTATCCTCTAATATTTTATGTATGTTTAAAATACTTCAGAATATTTAAAAGGACTTTTAAGTGTAGAGATAAGATTAAATTGAAAAGTTTTCAGATTTGTTGTAAGAATGAAAGATAAGCAAGTCCATAGAAGATTCAAAAATGGGACAATAATTGTGTCATAAATTGGAAAGGGGAATTCATGGACCTAGAGGATATTATGCTAAGTGAAATAAGCCAGACAAAGAAAACACAAATGCCCTATCATTTCACTTCTATGTGCAACCTAAAAAACAAAACAAATGAATAAACAAACAGCAGAATCAGACCTATAAATGTAGAGAGTGAATTGATGGTTTCCAGAGGGGAGGAGTACGGGGGGGGGGGATGAGAAAAAAGGGTGAAGGGGAGTTATGGGGATGGGGAACAGGTCATGGGGATGAAAAGTACAGCATAGGGAAGATAGTCAATGGTACTGCAAGAGCCTTGTATGGTGACAAATGGTAGCTACACTTGTGGTGAGCACAGCATAATGTATAGAGTTGTTGCATCACTATGCTGTAAACTTCAAACTAATGTGACATTATATGTCAACTATATTCAAAACATTAAAAAAATGGGGGATTATATGTAGAGAATAATGAATTCAGTTAGCTAGGAAAAAGTTTCATGTACTTTGGATACCTGTAATTAGTGATACACATCAGGAGAGGAATATAGAGACTGATAACATATGGAGATCAAGTTTTGGAAGTTATCCATGTAGAAGTGATAACTGAAACTAAGCATTGGGATGATATCAGCATTGGAAGGAGAATCATTGCAAGGAAGCAAAAAGCCTTTAGAATTATTCATTTACATGTGGTGAGTCCAAATTGCTAACAAAATTAGACCATAAAGACAGAAATAAATAAGAAAGGTATTATCATGATTGAATGAAAGGAATATGACAAAAATGTACAGACTTGGGAAATGGGGTGCCTTGGTTAAAGGGAAATCAAGTGAGAGAATGTCCAGAAAATTACATGTCTGATTGCATTATATCACTTTGTCTAGTGATTTTTATTTGAGTCTCCTACTTCTTCTTTCAAATAAGTCAGGAGGTAAAGCTTTGAAGTCCCAGGTAGACACTGACAGCTTTATCAAAATGCAATGTGATGAAAGCCTTACTCTGACACCTTCATACTTCAAATCAATTTGTTCATAGTAGAAATAGTGAATTTTTTTTTAGAGAACATATGGCTTCATGCAAAAAGAGTTCTGCAACTACTTAGTTAAAGCTATTCTGTGGTTTTGGCATCTGATGATAGAATATTTTTTTCTGCCTATCTCGAACCTTTACTTAAAAGATTGCATTGTGGTTTATATTCTACTTAAATTTGTTCTGACATAACTTTATAACAAAAGGTGGCCACATCAGTTCCTATGGCTTAACATTAATGTGATAATATTTTTACTGTATATTCTAAAAATAATATTTACTAAGATGGATAATCAATTCTGGAAGTAAAATACTTTTGTATATAAGGAAAACACTCTTTTCTTAAAAAGTAAACATATTTTAAAGTAATAGAAAATTATCCAGCCCTTAATATTTATACTTCTTGACACAGACGCCTATGAGAGATGTGCAGACTTCAGTTCTGCCAAGATGCAAAACTTATTCTGAAAATACTACAGTTCCAAAACACTGAATATGCTTGATAGAACATAGCAAACCACCTACAAAGTGCACACCTTACTCTGTAAGGAAATAAGGAAAACTTCCATTGGATGTAACCCAGAGAAAGCTGGAATCCATGGTGATAAACTAATGCTGACAATCTGATGGACCTAAAGGCTTTTGATGATTTCGGAAATCCACAGACTTGAGTTTTAAAAGCTGCCTAGGAACCTACATTGGAAATAAAATGGCCTACTTACTACAACTGGCAAATTGCTACTCACATTCCTTCATAGAACATCTAGAATTTTAACAATAACAACAACAGAATTTAAAAGTTCAAGAGAGAAGGTGAAATAGATTATATAGACAACACAAGGACACAGAGAGAAAGTATCAAAGAGAGGTTAAGAGGTGATATAATGATAGTCCAACATACAGTTTCTGAGTTTCTAGAAAAAGAAAGGGATGATAGACATGAAGCATGATAAAAAATAAAAATAGGGGTACCTGGGTGGCTCAGTTGGTTAAGCATCCGACTTTGGCTCAGTTCATGATTTCGTTGTTTCTGAGTTCAAGCCCTGCATCAGGCTCTGTGCTGACAGCTTGGAGCCTGGAGCCTGCTTTGGATTCTGTGTGTCCCTCTCTTTGCCTCTCCCCCACTCATGCTGTGTCTCTCTCTCTTGCTCTCTCTCTTTCAAAAATAAATAAAACATGAAAAAAAATTTAAAAATAAAAATAAAAAATAATAATATACATCTAGACTCATCAGAATGAATTCCAAAACACCTGAGTCATAAAACTTAGGTAAAAACAGCCAAAAAGGAAAATAAAAATGTAACCAACAGAAGAATGACAAGAGACTTTCAAGAGTTAGCAGAATAACTGAATTAGTAGAAGCAGAAGAGAATGCAAAAACAAAAATTAAAAAGAAAAAATAAAAAGCATAATGTGGTAAAATATTTCCAAATGGATCAATAATGATACTGAAAAAAGTTATATATATCCATGCATTTTTTAATTCAGCCATATATTGTATATAACATATATACCAAAAATATAAAAGCACAGAAAAGTATATTTAAAGAGGGGAAATTTTTTACTTTGGAATTAGTGATGAATATAAAGATCAATTATCTTAACAATTTTTCTAAGTTTATTTATTTTGAGAAAGAGACAGGGTGCACAAACAGGGGCTGGGGCAGAGAGAGAGGAGAGGATCCCAAGCAGGCTCTGCACTGTCACCAGGGAGCCCAACAGGGGTCTCAATCCTATGAACCGTGAGATCATGACCTGAGCCAAAATCAAGAGCAGAGACACTCAACCAATTGAGCCACCCAGGTGCCCCAAATTATCTTAATAAATTTAATTGATAAGACATATTTTATCCAAATATAATTAAAGATAAATAGGGAGCCTACATATTGACAAGAAGACATATACATATTCTAAACATTATTAAATAAATAATATGCACAAAGTAAAAATGTTATAACTACAAGTGAGGTAAAACACTAATATAGTGAGAGATTTTATCATTATCTTTCAACAGTTTATAATGCTGACAAAAATCAGTAATGATATAGATAATTTAAAAAACACATTCAACATAATTGATCTAATGGACATAGATAAAACATGTAACAACAGCTGGAGAATTTATTATTTACATTTGACATCTGAAAGTGATTGTATACTAGTTTCAAAAGTAATTTTCGATAATTTCCAAAGAATCAGTCATATAGACAGAGATTACCAAAATATTAGAAGGAAATTTCCTATTAAAATTAAAAACAAACAAAAACACCAAACAATGACCACTGCAAATGATTCTATACAACAATCTTCTTCAAGTGCTGACCAATGCAAGAAAAAGAAATTAAAAAAAAAAGCATTCAAAAAGAAACAATCACTATTCACTACTATCTACTTAATAAGCTCAATTTGCTCACCATGGCCTTACATATTATATTGCTATTATAAATGATATATAAGTTACATTTTGTTTTATGGGTTTTATAAGAATGCAATTTTGAAAATTTTATAATTTTCCATCAACTTTCTCACAATTTTATGTTTGTCTTGAGATTTCTAAGTGTGATACACAAAAAATACTGAAGATCTAAATTCTCCCTGAATAATCTATTTGGTTTCTTTACAGGTATTCCCTGACAATAAACCTTGAAAAGATTGTTCTCCAGTGTCCTAGATGACTTTGTCAAGAAGAGATTTCACACTCTGAAAGAAAATTAAATTCAGGGATGTTCTAGAAAATTAAAATTGGCTTTCATCATCTATTTTAATATTTTTCTTCATTTAAGCAGAAATATCTATGAAAAATAAGTGAATATTTTCTGGGATGTTTGTAAATATAGGTTATTAAGACCTGTTAAGTGTCAGTGCTTGTGTTAAGCCTGTTAAGTGTCAGTGCAGTAACTGCCCTTAAAGAAAGAGAGTATTCCTTCTCTCCATTTTTCTCTTCTCTGTAGCTGGAATTTGGATTCAATAACTGGGACTGACTCCTGAAGCAGAAGCTACCTACTGATTAAGGGAAGAACAAGGTGGTAAGATGAGAAAGTCCTCATGCTCATAGAACTGATTTATCAGTTGTGGCCCATTTGCTATGCATTTATATCTGAGCAAAATAAATCTATACTGTGTTTAACCCACATTTATTTTGGAATGTTATTTTTCTTTTACTCACAGCTCAATTATATTCTACATAATATTAGTGACTTAGCTTACAAGGAAAAGAATAATGAAGAGCTATTATAAAACCATCTTAATGAAGACAGTTTAGTACTAAGGCAGGAATAAATATATTTGCTTATGAATTAACAAAATCAAATAGGTCCTTCAAGTAGATCTACAATAAAAATGGAAAATGTATATATTTGAGCAGTCATATTCCACATCCATAGCAGATATGTAATCATAAATGTGCTACTTAAAATAATAGTATTCCCAATATCACCATATTATTTTTTTGAGAGAGAGAGAGAGAGAGAGAGAGAGAGAGAGAGAGAGAGAAAGTGAGCGCATGTGTGGGCAAGGAGAGGAGGGGCAGAGGGAGGAGAGAATCTCAAGCAGACTCCCAGGGAGATTGTGACCTGAGCCGAAATCAAGAGTCAGATGCTTAACTGACTGAGCCACCCAAAAGCCCCACCATATTCTATTTTAAACAGTTGTACCTACATATTTAGAGACTGGACTATAACAGCTTGGGGAGGGGAATTCAAATTACTTACTGAACATCTTGAAGATACAAAGAAAACATTTTAAGTTGGAAAGCTTCAAGTTCAGGGACAGTGGTATTGTACTCTTACTTCTTTGTTCACTGTCCTATGTTATTTAAAGGCTATCTTTTCCATTTGAACATTACTTCCTAGAGGGTTAACTTTTCTGTCTTTACCCAGTTAGCACTATATTTTGTGAAAAACATTGATAATAAATATTTGTAAAATACAGGCTTTTATTTAAATGTAGTTCAATAATTATTTTAAAGAATATACTATTATATGTTTTATATGTCAGCCTTGTTAAACTTGTTGACATGATTAATGTGAATTATCCTTGAGAGGTGGGTCATTTCTTCATTTCTGAGGGTGGAAGCCTAAGGGTTAGGCTCTGAGTCTTTGAAGATTCACCGATGTATTGAAAGATGTCTACAAACACTCATTTGAGACAGACTTCAAACTCTTTCCTTCCACAGTCATACATTTCTGGAAAAATATTTATAGCCTACCAAAGGTCACACTGATTTCAAAATCCAATTCTCTTTTTAAGAATAGTAAAGGCTAGATGATGTGTGTACATTGTATTCATCTAGAATCATTGCAGGAGTTTATGGGTAAAGAAGAGAATGGGGCAAGTGTCAAAATTCTCAGTAAATGTAGGGGACTTTTTAAAAGATTTGTGGGCATAAAATATTTATACATAATTTATGGAATTTTAATATATATTATAATTATGAATAACTTCAATAAAACAGTGACCACAACCTATTCATTTCCTTGCATTTAGGTTTAAAACATTGGAAATTATGAAAAATTCTATTTTAATTGGAAATAAATGATAGCATATAAAACAGTTGGTAAGTTCAAAGACTGAAATAATGAGTAAAACTATTTTTTAACTTACTTGAATCATATTTTAAGCATGTATCTTACAAATGCTATAAAAACAAAATGTGTAAGTGCGACTGGGTGGCTCAGTCGGTTGAGTGTCCGACTTCGGTTCAGGTCATGATCTCGCAGCTCCTGAGTTACAGCCCTGCATCTGGCTCCGTGCTGACAGCTCCGAACCTGGAGCCTGCTTCAGATTCTGTGTCCCTCTCTCTGTCTCTCTCTGTCTGTCCCTCCCGGACTCATGCTGTCTCTCTCTCTGAAGAATAAATAACTATTAAAAGAATTTTTTAATAAAAAAAATAAAATGTATAATTTTGACAAACAAAAGTATTTGTTAGGAAATTGTAGTTGAGATATAATATCTTATGGCTGACCACTAGGTGTCCTCAATATCTGTTCTCCCATATTCCATAGATCGGAAACTTATCTGCTTACCTATATATTATATGGTCAGACTTCTGTAGCTGTATATACCCTGACACTGTATTCTGATTAATAAGCTTAAATGCTGATTACCACTTCTAAGACTTGAAAAGGTTTTTTCATGCATTCCTATAGCCCTGTCTCCATTCCCACTGTCTAGATGATTATAAGCACTAAATCAGTATCTTTTCACTCACACTCAGAAGCCAAGTGTTGGGGATAGCAAAAGTTCCAGATGAACCCTGGATCCTATTCATCAGCACTGTTGTAACTAAATTTCCATATTGCTTTAAATGTTCATTCATTTTGGAGAGTCGTGGGGACATGGAGGGGAGGGCACAGAGGGGCAGAGAGAAAGGGAGAAAGAATTTCAAGCAGGCTCCATGCTGTTAGGACATAGCCCAACTCAGGGCTTGATCCCATCAACTGTGACGTCATGACCTGAACCGAAATCAAGAGTCAGACACTTAACCAACTAAATCACCCAGGCACCCCTCCATATTGTTTTATACACAGTATTTTGTAGTGCATTTCTCCTCTCTCCTTAACAGAAATTTATCATATACCTTAATCAAAGCCTACTACTTATTAACTATTTCCTGTGAGATTAAGTTAACATGCCAGTACTCCAATCCTCAATTATCACTTAACTTTAGATTTATGCTTCTACTTTGGGCCAGGTATATGGTCCTAAATTTTTTCATTCACTTACTTGAAACTTAAAACCAAAACATGGCTTTGTAATGTTTCTACCTAAAAACTTCTGTGTGACTAGCTAAAAATGGGCTATAAAATCTCATCAGGATTTCTTTGAGCTGCAATATAAACACGACAGAAATCTAGAATAGTCAGCATACAAGTGAAGTCTCACTATTACCACATTACTATTTGTTTATATTGGATCACCCCCTAGAATTCTCTGTTTCTGAAACTATTTTCCACTTCTGTTAGCAGTTCCTATAATTTTCTTGGAAAATGAACAATGTATCGTGCACGAGAAAACCACCATGTTGAAGGCAGGAGTAACATTTCAGATTCCACAACATTACTGATAGAGTTCCAATAACAACACCCCAAATCACCGATACACCTCAACATAATTTAACAACTGGATTGTGGTTGACATTGCAAGGAATAAAAATATTGAATGTTGAACAAAATACACTCCAGCCCCATACAACTCCAAATTTCTGAGTGAGGCTAAAGTCCTGTAAAATATTGGTTAAGGGTACAAGTGTGTATGCACTCCCAGTCACAAATTTACATACACTCTAATAAGTGTCTTATGTTCAGGGAATACCAATCAAGCATAATGTATGGAAAAGCTCATCCCCTCCATTGGTACTTGCAAATATTTGTTAAATGTTTTTGTTTTCACACTGGATTGTGAGCTCCATGAAGGTAAGCCATTGTCTGTTTACAAAATACACATTGTCTGGCATTCCGCAGCTGATTAATATATACCTGTTCTCTAGTCATTATTCTCTATAGCAACAGGTTTGTTTTTATACATAATCACTATGAATTCTGACACTGAATGTATTCATTTTTTGCATTCAGAATGGGCTATGTGAACCACCTCCAGCAAAAAACATATTACTATATTTGGTATACCAACTCCCTTGTCTCTTCATTTCCACCTTATTACCTCTACTTGACTTATTTGCCACTATGCCTCGTGAATTTAAGCACTTAATGCAAATACTTCAATACTTTTTTTTGGAATGGAGTGCAGATACATAAAAATATGAACAGAAGAAACAAATAAAATGCAAATGACTTTAGAAATTCCAGTCATGGTAGCATACAAACACAAAACAGTTTTAGTGATCTTCAGTCAGTGGCTTCAACTAAGCTGTATTCTGTCCTTGAGTGATATCTTGGGAAGACCTCATTGCTTCCCCATCATGGTTAGTGATTTAGTTTTTTTTTAAGTTCATTTACTTATTTTGAAACCGAGAGAGAGAGAGAGAGAGAGAGAGAGAGACAAAGAGACTGAGAGAGAGAGAGAGAGAGAGAGAGAGAGAGAGGAAACATGCACAAGGGCAGAGAGAGATGGGGAGACAGAGAGGGAGGGAGGGAGGGGGAGGGGGAGGGGGGGGAGAGAGAGAGAGAGAGAGAGAGAGAGAGAGAGAAGAGAGAGAGAGAAACTCTCAAGCAGACTCCATACTATCAGCACAGAACTCAATGCAGGGCTCAAACTCACGAACTGTAAGATCATGACCTGAGCTGAAACCAAGCGTATGAGGTTTAACTGACTGAGCCACCCAGATGCCACTCCACTTGGTTACTGGTTTTAAAAGTCCCTCCCAGTACAATCCAATTCAAGATTCTAATGATCTGTTCTTCAAACCCCATCTTCTCCTCTTTCCCGTCCTCAGTATTGGCCTGGCTGTTGTCTTAGGTTCTTGGATCAAAAGTGGTAGATTCTCCTCTTCACTCTGTCTCCTTCCTGCCTCCTCTTGATCTCTTTTTCTTCTGGTGCCTTGAAGCTTGAGAGGAGGGAATGTGGAAGCAGGGGGCAAGTGTCCCTAGTTAACAGGCACTGCCAAAGTCCTCTATTGGCTGTCATTACTTGTTTGAATTTGGGCCCAGAAGGTGCCCTCTGGTGTTACATGTCTGAGCACTTCAGCAGGTCCAGCAGGAGCCCTTCCTTATTCATAGTTGATTATGAAATGGGCAATCTACTTATATCTCTTACATCAACTCCTCAGCTCCTGCTCCTGACAGCTTAGTGGCAGATAAACTTAGGTGGGGACTCTGTAAGACAGCTCAAGATCAGATATCCACAGCATCACCTGATACCTGAAAACTACCGCATTCTAAATATATCACAGCAGGGGAGGAAAATTATCTTCTTCTACCTAGTTTAAGTCTCCACCTGGGCTCTAAAACAAAGGGCAGATTACTGAAAAAAATAATAATAATAAAATAAATTTAAGTTTCGTGTTATAGGGAAGCTCTCTTAAGGAAATGAAGGCCCAAAGAAGTGGCAAAACTTAAATGCTTTTATAATATGTTGAATAAAGAGAGGCAATTGTGGAAAAGTAACAAAAATATATGGGAGGCTAACAGAAGATAAGACTTCTTTCAGCAAGGTCTATTTGTGCAAAATTTTCTTGATCTTAACTTCCAGTCTCTGATGATAAGAATGTTTCTTGTCTTCTGGTAAAGGGAGGGTATCTTTCATAAGGGAGCTCTATCTCCTGTTTCAAAAAGAGAAGGGGGAGTTCAGAACACTCTTGCATCTGCTATTTTTCAAGTGCCTTTAGCTCAAAATGATCCTTGCACAGAAGTGGCAGATATGGGGATGGCATATTCTGCTGCCTTTCATCACGTAGGCTTTTGCCCTCTCTCTTCACTCAGATGTTTTTTCTTGAATTCTTTTTTCCCCGCTTGAATAGGGCTGGGGGCAGAGAAAGAAACAGTTCTACATAAGCCTACAGGAAAATAACGCAAAACACCTCATAGTCAATGAGAAACCGTTTTTTGAGGCCACTTCTCCCATAAAGAGAAGAAATTACCAAGAATTTAGCTTGTCTAACAACTCTCTTCTCCAGAAACTTGTCACTGTGTTTTTCGGAGCTGACCTTAGATCACTGGAAAAGGAAGGGATTACATCAGGGCTTCTTCTACTACTCCTACTGCTTAGTAAATTCTATCAGGTGTGCAAAGACCCCTTGACAGCTGTGGTTTGAATTTGGGGATAGTTAAGAGACTTTTGTGCTCAGCTTTGGACATCGAGCTCACAGTTTGCATTTCATACCTGAATTTTATGTTCATGTTTTTATATATTTCATATTTGTTGAAATTTTAGATTCAACATCCCATTAAACTTTCAATACTTGTGAAATAAATATTGAAAACACTGTAAATGCCCCCAAATGGAAGCAAAGACAGTGCTTAAAAAAGTAAAAAAAAAAAAAGTGTCATTAGATAGGGAAGTAAAGTACAGATTTTCATTAGAAATAGTAAGGCTAACTTTCCATTTAGTCTTCTCAGGTGGGGATTAAATTGACTTAAAGACACAACTGCAAAGAGAAGAACAAACATGTGCCCCCTCGACCTCATAGCACTTGTCATTACCATTCTTCTCCTTTATCCCCCATTCATAGCCAAAATTCAAGTGATCTGAGTGTGTCCTCTCTAGTTTGTCACATACATATATACATATTTCCATTTGATGACACTTTTTATAAAACAGAAAGGAACATGAAGAGACAAACACTAGGGTTTATCAGGCCATTTTAATTATGAAAGTAGTAAAACTTGACAAAGCTGAATTGTACTTTGAACCATACACTGATTCACTAAAAACATTCCTCCAATCCTGAAATAACCAGAATCCAGAATTCGGTGTGCATGCATCTTCTTTGTCCTTTACATTTTATATCCAAGGCATATACATGAACATGTGTTGTACAGTTTTGTGTCCTTTAATTGGATTATAGGTGGATTACTAATTTCCATATTGTCTTTCTCTTATGTTTTTACATAAGTATTTAGGCATATAAATAGACAACTATTTATCTACTTATTTATATATAAAATTAACTTACTTCTGTTTAATTGAATATGATTTCATTATATGAAAATATTTTTTATATTTATTTTCATAGGATAATGAGCATTTAATTTTTTTTAATGTTTATTTATTTTTGACAGAGAGAGAGAGAGACAGAGCATGAGTGGGGGAGGGGCAGAGAGAGAGAGGGAGACACAGAATCTGAAGCAGGCTCCAGGCTCTGAGCTGTCAGCACAGAGCCCGAAGCGGGGCTCGAATTCACAGACTGCAAGATCATGACCTGAACCGAAGTTGGACACTCAACTGACTGAGCCACCCAGGCGCCCTGGATAATGAACATTTATATTGCATTTTAAACTATTATAAACATTGTACCTGTGAACAACAGAGTTCCCTGTTCCTCCTTGAAGTGAACTCAATATATTACAAACCATGAGCTTAAGCCATGACACTGAATCCCACAGGATGTTAAGAATTCTGCCTAAATTTGCCTAGTTAGTAAGTTTGGGGCTAAAAATCATACTCAAGAAGGCTGGATCAAGAGTTTTATCTAGTGACGAAAAAGCAGAGTTCTACCACATTCTTTGTATGGTGACCTCTGAAGACAATGCACAAGTGGTATATTACAAAAATGGCCACAATTATCCACATTTCTCTAATACAAATCCCTCTGCAATGAGACACTGTGGCTGTATCCATTTAAAGATAAAATATATTTCTCCACTTATTGAATCTTGATGGCTGTGCAACTTGCTTTGCCATTAGAAAATGGTAGCTTCAGGGGATGCCTGGGTGGATCAGTCAGTTATGTGTCCTTTCGGCTCAGGTCATGATCTCATGGTTCATGAGTTCGAGCCCTGCATAGGGTTCTGCACTGATGGTACAGAGCCCTCTTGGGATTCTGTCTCCTTCTCTCTCTGTCCCTCCCCTGCTTGCTCTCTCTCTCAAAATAAATAAAAATAAACTTAATAAAATAAAGTGAAATAATAAAAAGAAAATGGTAGCATCAAAGATATACAGGTTCTCAACACACTGTCTCATACTATGCAGCTGAGACAGAATTTGAACAAGCTCAGACGTAACTAATGGATGAGAGAGACATATAGCTTGTTGTTCCTATTACTGTGGCTGACACAATACCAACCATCACACATATGAATGAGGGCATCTTAGGTCTGCCTTTCTCAGCTGTCCTGTAACTGGCTGGCAGCTGACTACCGATGCATGAGAGAATCCAGTCAAGCATAAAAGAAAACCTTTGCTGCATCCAGTCCAAATTGCCAAAACCACAAAATTGTGAGTTAAATCAATGGTTGTTGGTTCAAGCCACTATGTTTGTGTTGTTTTCTTAGGCAGCAATAGATAACTGATACATCACATACTGATATTCCTCTCAAATCGCTACTAATTTACCCAGCTGGTGTAAGGTTCCCAGGTCAAAACTGTCTAGGATGTGGGTCTTGGTTTTAAATAATCATTGAAAATGACATTATTGAAATCTCTCCCCAGAAAATGTGATTATGAGGGGTGCTAATAAATATTCTGGTTATATACTCAACTTTTTTTGGGATGCATACTGAACGATTAATATATTTTTATTTACTTTAAAGTAATTAAAGATATAGACAAAAATATAGAAAAAATGTGTAATTGTTAAATTTTGACATTATGGAGTGTTATCCATTTTTTATACTTTTTCTCATGTTTGAGGTTTACCTTAATAAAAAAATTTACAAATATGTTTTTCTCCTTCTTTCTATTGAAGGTGAACTTCAGTACTAATAAATCCTGAGCCACGTAGCAGTTTCTGAATTTTCAAACTAGAACATATCACAAGTTGACTCCATCTAACTCATATCTAAATAACTTAACATTAAATGCCAAGAACCAGGAAGTGAAAAAAAGGACATATTCAATTTCCTTTTGTCTCTTGTGCTAAAATCTCTCTATATTAAATTTCAATTTCTTATATTTAAATGGCAGATAGAAGGAAATCAAATATGTCAAATTCTGCTGCTTCTGTAAGTCTAATTTACTGTTTCTCCCTTCCAAATAAATTATATTCATAGTCCAATCAGATTTAATGGTCCTATTCTCAATGCTTTTAAATTATCAACTACAAAAAACTTAGTTTGCATTGGATTTGGATTAGAGAATGTAATGTGATGAAGATACTATTTGTCTCACACACTTATTCTAAGCGCAAAGTATGATATGTGTTAAATGTTTATCACAGTGATTGAAATATAAAATGAACACTAAACAAACTGGTTACTATTTTCATGGCTAAAGCTATACTATACTATGTGATCACTTAATTCATTTACATGAATATTCATTAAAAACTACTTAGTGCAGGTACTATTTGAGATTCTGTTGGGAAATATAGAGTAAAAGAAAGCTTATATTCTTAGAATCTTTTCATAAATATCTATATACTAAATAGGTTATGATAATTTTAGAATAATGTGCCAATAAAATGCCATGAGGTTATATTTGAAAAGACATATCCCAAGAGCTCCATTGAATTGATTGCTTCTTTTTTCTTCTTAACATTTATTTATTTTTGACAGACAGAGACAGAGCATGAGCAGGAGAGGAGCAGCAGCTCTGAGCTGTTAGCACAGAGCCCGACATGGGGCTCAAACTCACAAACCATGAGATCATGACCTGAGCCAAAGTCAGAGGCTTAACTGACTGAGCTACCCAGGTGCCCCAAACTATTTGCTTCTTTATCTAACTTTCTTTACGTCTTTGCTAAAGTGCGTCAATAATGACTGAAGTCCCAGTATATATATATTTTATTTGATCATTCATTGACCATACCAGGTCTTAGTCATCTTTGTGAAGTGAAGTGTTGCACACAGAGCACACATGTGGGCTTTAAAGCCAGGTGGGAAAGATGAAGACTTTCGAAGTCCAAGAAACTATTTTCTTGTCTACAAAATAAAATGATTAAACTAGGTGATTGTTAAGATGTTCCTCTGGTCTAAGATTCCATCATATCCAGAAAATTGGAAAAAGCTGTGATAAGTGGCATAATCTTTAATAGCAAAGAAATGTATGTAAAACTTGGCTCTGCTCTTTAATACATGGATTGTGTTTACACAGTCCCTTGGACTTTATCAATAATGTAAAGATAGATAAACTATAAGGTTTTTTGTTTGTTTAGGATTAAATGATGTAAGTATCTATAGATACAGATTGCAAACTACATAATGTCAAGCAGATAGTAAATTTTATTAGTTATCATAATATCTAAGGAATGAATAAAAGTAGGCAGAAAATTATGAGTATAATAGGAAAACCATGATGTTGGCCAAGCCAGCAGTATGATTATTAGCATAAGGTAAAGAAGGCCTGAAAAGTATTACATGTTATAGAAGACCTTGAATTTCAGGGTATAGAATTTTATGTGAGTAAAGATTAATAATTTTTGGTTTGGTGTAGGGAAGATATAATCAGAGCTGAGCATAAGAATTATTAAGATGACAGTAATATACTCAGGAGCATTTGGGGGAAAAGTTAAAAGGAATTTTAAAGAACTCTACAGAAAGAGAATTCTTTAGCCTTAGCAGGCATATGTATGTAGGCGATTTAAAAAATTAACTAAAACTTTTGAAGTTAGATATGATTGAAAATTATTTGTACAACCTGACAATGAAAAATATCCTGGCCATTTTAGAACCTGATAATAAAATGAATGCAATAATTTACCAAAACCTATAAATTATCATACTTATTATCGTGTGTGAGCGGATTGTTAATTTTGCACAAATTCTTTGAAAGATATAATCTAAGTATATAGGGAAACAATCTCTAAAGTAATCTCTATTAATGGGAAATAATCTCTAAAGTAATGTTTGTATTCAATAAACATAGCAATCATATACATCCTAATTAAAATAAATACAAATAATATAAAATAATAAAAGTCTACAAAATATTTACAGACCCAATGGTTTACTTTCCTTTCAATTCTCTATTAAGATGTGTAGAACTTCCTATAGCTAATGGACAATGGAAAATGTGTATGTTTGTGCATGTGTGTATTCAAAAGTGATAATTAGAAATTTTTATGAAATTGAGAGATAAAACGAGAGTATAGTCAGAAAACTGAGAAAATAGGTAATAACTGAAATCACTCTGATTTATAAATGGTAAAGATGTCACATCAACGCTAATGAATAATCAGAAAATCATGCATACTGTTGATTCACATGAAATGTGAGACTCACATGAAATGTGCAAAGCTGTGCACTGCACATTTGTAGTGATTACTTCATGATTTTATAACCCTGAAATATAATAGTACATATATTAAATGTTATTTTACATCAAATATTAACTACAAAATTATATGGCAAAAATATTGTATGACTTGTCTACATAAAAATCAAACTCATTTCTATACCACTTTTTATCTGTGTCAAAAGAAAATAAAGTTCAAAAAACGCTTTATGTAGGGGCACCCGGGTGGCTCAGTTGGCTAAGTGTCCCCGACTCTTGGTTTCAGCTCAAGTCACGATCTCACAGTTTGTAAGATCAAGCTCTGCCTTGGGCCCTGTGCTGAGAGTGCAGAGCCTGCTTGGTATTCTCTCTCTCAACCCCCCCCCAAAAAAAGATTTATGTATATTATTGAACATTTTCAAAAAAAAACCTTGCCTTACAATGTTCCATAATTTGGCAGTAGATTGATGAAGAAAAAAACCAGGGACATATTTAAATTTATGTAATCAAGGATTACAGATGTTTATTTGATGAAAATCTGTCCAAATTAAACCGTCTACTCACTGTGGCACCAAAAAAAAAAAAAAAAAAAAAAAACTTAGGCAATTTGTCCATACTGAAAATCTTTCCATACTGAAGCTTCAGTGGCACTTCATTAGTCTGACTGAAAAGGAATATTCTGTCAATAATGACTGGAGTTCTTATCAAACATAGTCTTCTTTTTGTTGTGCTCCAAACTGTTAATGCATGTTGGGTAAGTTCTACTGGTTTGTTTATGAGAAATCATTAACATATCTGCTATTCTCTTCTACTTGTTCAGTGCGGAATTGGCATTCCCTAGCATATATTAAAAATCATCCTTTCTATCACTCAGCAGAGATCCAACAAAATCCAGCTTAGCCATTCCTAGGAAATAAACCATCACTTAAAATTATTGTAAAATTGAAACAGAGAATTTTCTTACTATTTACAGGATGCAAATTTCAGTAATTTATTTGGTTAACCAGGCAAAATTATTTCTTTAGAATGCTTTCATAAAATCATGTTACTTAAATATCCTTTCCTCGAACATATATTACCTTTTAAAATATACTTTCAGGTCACAAAATATTTCCATCACACAATTTTATGCCAAAGCTTTTTAGTGATTTTCTAAAAACATGTTTCCTGTCTCCCTCATGGAACAGTTCACAGTACGTTATTTACTGTCTTACTTTGGGCCTTTTTTTTTTTTTTTCTTGAATTGCCCTCAAATCCTGATGGAGGTGTTTAACCTTTCAACTATATTCATGGTAATTCAAAATAAATACATAAATTCTAAACAATGCCTGTGAATTGCTATTTAAGAAATTTTCTTTTCATGAAGCTATAAATATTTATTTTTCATTGTTCGCTGTGTCACTGGCTTCTCAGTGTGTACCTTGAGGATTATATTAAAAACTGAACTTGCAATTTTTAAAAATATTTCTTAATAATTAATTCATGTATATGGTATGGTCCAATTTGCACTAGATAATCATAATCTATGCCATTCAGGATTATTCAGAGCCATTTTCCTTTGGAAATTCCATCTTTGTCAGTACTGCTGCATCAAACAATATCATCCTGCCTTCCCAAGCATTTTATCTTCTTCTAAGCTGATATTTGGGCTTAGGGGTGGACTAAATAATACGCAGGAATTTGGGATATGTGTAGTGTTGTTTTGCTCACTGGCTTCCCCTGACCCTATCAGACCACACCTTTTTCAACTTTTGCCCCTTTTCATGTTAACTACATTGACCTTCTTGCTCTTCTTTGTATACCACAGGCATACTCCCTCTTTCGGGCATTTGGACTTGATGTTTTCATGCTTCTTCCCCCAGATATACAAGTGACTTACTCTCCCTTATGTTTCTCAACTGTCACTTCATCAGTGAATCTTTCCCTGAACAAGTTACAGGATACGATAGCAAGTGCCCCTCCCTGAGCACTCTTTCGTCCCTAATTTTGCTCCATAGCACCTACCAACATCAGGTATTTTATCTGTTTACTTCTCTGTTTATGGTCAGTCTTCCCTTAAGGAGGAAAGCTCCATGAAGGCAGAACATTTTAATTCAGTTGTTTGCTACATCCTCAGCACCTAAAATCATGTCTGGCACACAGTAGGTGCTTAGTAAATATTTGTTGAAAAATGAATGAAAAAGGAAAACAAAATTAAGAAGGAAAAGGATTTGACATGAATTCTGTTTCCATTTCATCTGCTATTTATATCCACAGTCATCACCTTTTTATCTCCTCTTGCATAACACCTGCTTTCAACTGGGCTTCTGTCCCTTTTTGTTACTTTTAGATTATATCATATATGTTTCCCATTGTGCTCCATGGAGGCAAAATTATGCACTGCCAGTTTCCAGGTCCATGATGGATCATAGCTTCTATGAGTCTTGCTCTCTTTGCAGGATAAATCTGGGAACTGATATAAAGCCTCCTCTGCTTTAAAGTCTTTCTTGCAGTACCTGCTGCTTATCTTTCACAGATACCATTCCTCTGAACATCATCATCAAGACTCTCTTATCTTTGCCATCCTTTCCAAAACCCTAGGTCAGAAAAGAATTCATTCTCATCTCTTCACAGTGAGAAAACATAATTTGTCATCAAATATTCTTTTCAGCTCTGTTCCGAATTATTTGGATCCTTCTTGTTCTATTCGAAGCTCTATACATCAGGTCCTCCTTCTATGCTATTCCTGTGGCCTTGAGTTACATGAAATATCCACTGTGGCATTAAAATAAAATAAGACTATTTATCAATTATACTCTTTAGTAGTTTAGTAATTAATTAGTAAAATACTATTTACCAATTTATTAATGAAACAATAAGATAAAAATCCCAATTATCTCCCAGAGAATTTTGTCACTTGCTGTCTAGAGTACCAGACAATGTGAAAACGTAAGTTATTAAAAGCTAATGTCTGTTGACTACATTAAACTTAAAAATCATTTAAGTCAATTATGAGTGCTCTGCATGCTTTGCCACATGATTGTAGGTTTAAAAAGCAACTACTTTTGGGGGCACTTGGGTGGCTTTGTTGGTTAAGCATCCAACTCTTGGTTTCGACTCAGATTATGATCTCACATTCAGTCTGAGCCCTGCGTTGGGCTCTGTGCTGACAGTGTGGAACCTGCTTGGGATCCTCTCCTTCCCTCTCTTTCTACCCCTTCCTGCTCACTCTATCTCTGTCTCAAAAAGTTAATAAATAAATAAATAAATAAATAAATGAACAAACACAAAAAATTAAAAACTATAAAATTAAAAGGCAACTACTTTTTTAAAAAAATGCAACCACCAGGTCGATTGTTTGAATCCTAATTATGACTTCCGTGCATGCATAATCCAGGACAAACTATTTATTTGTGCTTTGATTTACTCATCTATAAAATGGGATTTTTATAAAATCTACCTCCTAGAGCTTTTTCAAAGAATACTTGAAAAATACATGTAATGCTCTTAGTATGGTATCTGCCCATAATAGATGTGCAATAGATATCAGTTATTACTGATTACTGCATACCTATATCTATGTAGATAGATATAATAGTATATATTATATATATGTTAAATATATATTTAACATTTATAATATATGTTAAGTAAATATATTGAAGAAAAACTTCAGAATTTTTAGAAATTCTATTCCTCTTTCAGTTTACTACTCATCAATGGGGTAATCATTGAGGAGACATTGAGCCTAAGCCACATTTATCTCATTCTTCTTGCCTTTCAACCTAACAGGCACCCAATAACATGTAGCCAAAGTCAATTGAAATGAACAGGAATTTTAAGAGGTACATTTAAAATCAAATTTCTGACACAGATACATAATTAAATAAAAGACTGAGAGATAACTCTGTGTACATAAGTTCTTGCTGCTCTGTGGTCACATACTAAATCTATTATTGTCCCCCTGCCAGCTACTTTGTTCTTCAAAGATCGGGGCCTAGATTGATCATATGATTGAACTGTAGCCTCTGTAAGTCTCTTCATAAGAACACTTTCTTATGAATTCATAAGAATACTTTCTTACTTTCTTCATAAGAATACTTAAGTGGCTTGTAGAAACATATACATGCCATGATTAAAACCTGTAAAATTTACTAAGCCTTATATTCTAGACAGTAATTATACTTCATGATCATTAAACTGATAGGAAGGACAGAGGATAGAGATGAAGTTGAGTTATCTTTTTTGTGGTTGGGCATATAGAATGGCAGTGGATTCACGGCATCTAACCATTTTTCAGTTATCTTGAGGTAGAAATAGAAATATGTTAACTACCATAGAATCTTGAACAAAAAACAAAGGCATTTTTGTTTATGCACTGTGGGGGGGTGGGGGCTCTTCCCATTGAAGATTATTAAAAGAAAGTATACGTGTGTGTGTGTGTGTGTGTGTGTGTGTGTGTGTATTTAAACTGGCCTTATATGAACATCAGAAAAGAGTGCCAAGGCATTAACAGGAAACAAGTCTCAGCAAACGGCCCTCCACAAATGCTCCTAAAATCTCCACTTAGGATAAGCATCACCGAAATCAAATAGTTAATGGCACTGCCATCACTGCCTCCCCTCTGAGCCAAATAGACCTATTTCAGACCCGCGACAGATGTGTGTACATGGGGAGAAGAGACGTGGCATGTGCACTGTGCAGCAGTGTATATTTTCCTTTGAAATCCTGAGTGTGGTCTCATTCAGACTCTGTTATGTTTTCGTGTTGTGGCACTATGTCGACATGAGAGTACAATATTTGGAAAGCTATTGTTTCCACAGCTTGCACTGATTTATGCTTCATTCTGTTTGGAAATCTTTATAGTAGCTCAAACCTGAATGTCATATGTAGCAATGTACTAGGGGATTGTTTCTCACCGCTTTAAGCCACATGCTATTAGATCACCTAAGATTGTTTGGTTAACTAGACTTGGAGGACGGTTTACAAAAGAACTTTCAGGAGACCCAAATAAATGAAAGGAATTCCATCTAAAGCTGTAGGTATGAACACATCCAATCTCCCCAAGATTGTCAACATAATAAAAAAATGTGAGAAAGTGTGTAAAAATTCTCTTAATAACTTTGTACTTTGGGACAGGGTTTAAGGAAATACATGATTTCAAAAAAATTTTCATACTGAAAATAAATTAACTTTCTGTAATATTAATTTTCTTTTCCTTTGAAATAGAAAAAAAACTCTTCTTAAAGATAATTACAAAGAAATTTATGGGCAATTCCTTTTAGAAGCAAAATCAGCACATTTTTAAACATTATTTTGATGCTAAAAGTGAGAAAGGCAAGGAATCATGTAGACAAAACCCTCAATTTTCAAAGGCCCATATTTTACATAATTTATCAGTGTAGAAATCATACCTTCTTGACTATCTCTACTGAATTCAAGTAGTAAAATCAGCCCTTTTATTGTTATCAGAGACTATGTTTAAAAATTATCTCTATGAACCAAGGTACTCAATCCATAATTACCAATGCCTTCTCTATAAAAGTGCTTTTTGGAACAAGACCTACAGTCCTACCCAGAAGGCTGAGCATGCACACAGAGGAGTTTATATCCACAAATTCAGAGAATTGCTTTCTGGTCAGCTAAATTATCAGCTTTCAGTTTAACTTTCCAAATACTTGTTTTATCTGGCCGATTATTTTACTCAGTACCAAAAGTTGTTATTGCTTTATGATCATACATTTTTCATTATGTGTGAGGCATATAGTTGGTGACTAATAAATGTGTCAGTTGAACAAAATCAGATGCATGTATGGTTTCATCAATTAAGATGAAATGTTACATGGTAAGCAGTTTGTTATGATCTCATGATATGCCCCATGATAAGTGTGGGGATAAATTTCTAGGCCCAAGATGGAGCCACTTCTGCCTGAGGTACCACATCAGCAAACCAAAACTTAACTTTCATGTCTCTGTAAATGTTCCCCTTGGCCAAAACACAATGCGTTTGGTCAGCCAATCCCCAAATGCCAGGCCAGCTCCGGGCCTTCTCACCCCAAACAAAACTATGTGGCCTTAGCCAATTAGGTATTTTTTTTCTTCCTTGTTCTTTATTCTTTTCCCTATAAAAGCTTCCTGCTTTCTGTTCCATTTTGCAGAGACTATCTACTTCATGAAATGTCAAATAAAGTTTACTTATATCACCTGAATCTTCTTATCGAATCATTTTTTTTAACATAGCATTACACTCAAAGTACTAGACTCAAAACAAGCTGCTTTTTTATTGAATTAAGGTAAATATTATTCATGAAAACAGTAGGGTAGTATGGATGGTTTTGAGGGAGAGTCAGGAGAACTAAGCATCAATAAACAGCATATTTTTAATATGTAGATTTTATTCCATGCTCTAACTTCAAATTATCAAGATTGCAATTTCAGCTTCGATTTGATACTGTCCCTGAACACATTAACATTTTAATTATTTTTTAAAGTCAATTCATTGTCAGCATTTTATGTTCATATGTGTGCAATAATGTAAAAATAATTACTACTAAATATTTAAAAGCATTCTAAAAATGTTAAAATCCCTGAAATTACAAGTTTAAAATAGTATTTCTTTACCTTTCACAATTCATCAGTATTAACATCTTAAAGTTTTATTTTCAAAGAATCTATAATGTATATCAGACACCAGAAAATATTAATTATTTAATATGTTTCATGCCTTTGTTCCTCCTTCCTATTCCCTACACAAGGTCAAGGGGAAAATCATGGATTGTATATTAAAATGGCCAATCAAAAGACTGGGAAGTATGACTTGGAGATTTATTGAACTAAAACAGAGGAAAGCAGCAGCCATAATACATCAGTCTTACAACAACAATTAAAACATAATGTTTATAAATCCTTACAAGCCTTACAAATAAACGTGTTAAAACATTCTCACCCTAAAAGGCAGTAAAGTATTTTATGAAAGGCAATCGGCTGTAAACGGAGCATCAGAAACAATAAAACAAGTTTCAAATCACCTTTACTTTATAGTCTTTTGATCCTAATCTGATCTTAATGCTTTCCACCTGCCCCATAAACTGGGTGGCACTTGTGCCTGTATTTGAAAACAATGAAGCTTAATTTTTATGTTTTCTTCTTGAGAGGTTTTAAGCCTCTAGTCTCCTGATAAACAAATGGATCTCCCTGTGCTTCACTTTCTTTAAGCAATGAATGATTTTAACTTGTATGCAATATGAGGTCCATTTGAGAAAACACAAAGTGGTTTGATTATGAGCATTTTTCTATTTCCTCTCAGCATTTTCAAGATTTGTTAGATTTTATAAAAATAAATATGTATTATTTTCATAATTAAAGTCAAACTTCTCTAATAGTCTTTTTAAAAAGCCAACCTAATTTTAACTGGAAATTTAAAATTTTACATTTTAAATTGAAACTATAAAAAAATTCTAATATAGGGTCACCTGGGTAACTCAGTTGGTTAAGCCTCCAACTTCGACTCAGGTCATGATCTCACAGTTCCTGAGGTCAAGCCCCACATCAGGCTCTCTGCTGTCAGCACAGAGTCAGTTTTGTATCCTCTGTCCACCGAACCCCCCCCCCCCGCCCCTCCCCTGCTTGCACACACGCTGTTTCTCTCAAAAATAAACAAAAAAATTCTAATATAATGTTGAATTCTAGCTCACTAAATGCTTCTGTATGACTCACAAAATGAGAGTTTATGCTCTGCTCTGACACTGATTAAATGCTCAGTCTCTGAGCCCCGATTTTCTTTATCAAAAATGTGTGCATTATCCTAGTAATCAATTGTATATCCCTTCCATATATAATATTCTTTGTAAGTCATAACTTGACCAAATGCTGAGTACAGAACACTTACTATCTGACTAAAGGTATTTTATTATTGGTCAAGTATGAGTGTCAATGCCTTAGTCCAAATTCAAAATGTCCATGAATCCAATGACTGACTAACAGTGATATAATAATGAGGAATTTGAAAAGAGGAAAACATTAATAGCTTGAAGAACACTCTTTATATTATTGATTATTCCTAATGTATATTTTTGCCCACCATCTAATATCTTTTATCATTCTATTTGGACATATTAATGCCACCATATGTGCTGACACATGAAAAAATACTTATGTGTAAAATCCAAATGTATGAAGATCTATAAATTGAGGATGAGACAGTGATACTAACTACAACTTTCTTTCACATGCTTCTGTCAAGAAGAACATGACTGGCTAACTGATGATCCTAGGAGAAGGATGAGAGATATGTGAAGTAAATGTACCAGCTGTACTGCCTCTGCTGAGCCTAACCTAAATCGGTATTCAGATGCCACAAATTGTGTGAGTGATTATTAAAAAAAATGTTTAAGCGACTGTTTTTTTTATATAATAAAAACCCAATGATATAACACCCTACAACAAAGAAACCCAAAATTCAATACTTCAGTTTTAAAACTGATAAATCTAAATCTCTCTCATATTGTATACTATGTATCAATTCACCTATCAATTTTTACTACCTCTGTAGGTCAGCAACTGTGCTGTCTCTGTAAGAGATTCAAAATACTTAACTATCATTTTGTATAAAGAAGGCCTGCAGAAGAATATATACACAATGGAGTACTACGTGGCAATGAGAAAGAATGAAATATGGCCCTTTGTAGCAACGTGGATGGAACTGGAGAGTGTGATGCTAAGTGAAATAAGCCATACAGAGAAAGACAGATACCATATGTGTTCACTCTTATGTGGATCCTGAGAAACTTGACAGAAACCCATGGGGGAGGGGAAGGAAAAAAAAATGAGCTTAGAGTGGGAGAGAGCAAAAGCATAAGAGACTCTTAAAAACTGAGAACTGAGGGCTGATGCGGGGGTGGGAGGGAGGGAAGGATAGGTGATGGGCATTGGAGAGGGCACCTTTTGGGATGAGCACTGGGTATGGAAACCCATACCATACCCATACCATTGGTTTGTATGGAAACCAATTTGACAATAAATTTCATATATTAAAAAATAAAAAAAAAGAATACGATTAAGTATACCTGTCACTATAGGGTAAAACAGAATATAATCATCTCCATAGCAGAAATATAAACAGCATAAAGAGCGATTCCTCTTTTGTATATACTCATTCACACACACACACACACACACACACACACACACACACACACCTTCTTTAACAATAGAAAGTATAAAAACAGAAAATAAAGCTGAGATATCTTTTGGGATTTTCATGTGAAAATTAAAATAAACATGTGAAACCATCTTTACTTTCTCCTAAAACTAAATGCCATTAAAATAAATGTTTTAAGGAATAACAGTAGCTGAGGCACTGGCAAATTTTGCAGTAGGGAAGGTAAATGTATGAGTGCTTACTTGGTACCTGAACAGCTTACATCTTAGGTAATAAGAATGGAAATGCCCCCATGTAGCCAGCTGGATTATCCAAAATCATCACTCAAGTCAGAGGAGCTTTGAGAACCAGTCATCTTAGATGACGAAAGAAAAGGATGAGTTTGAAAACGAGAATTTATCAGTTCCATGTAAAGAGCAGGCTTATGATCATATCTTATCCCTGACCCAAAAGTCCAAAGAGCATGTCTGTCCCGTGCTTGCAAAAGTGAAAACATTATTTTCTGAAGAGACTAAGTTGAGAGGTTCTTAATACTAGAATAGCAGATACAGTAGAGAACAGGTTCAGCCGTCAATAAGAAATCCAGAAGATTTTGTGAAAGTCTACACCCTCTGTGCTAGAAACAGGACCCTTCTCTGGAGAAACTGATCCAAGATAAAAGCCCTCAAAAGGCCAACGTTAGGTTTGTCAGGCCATTGCTTAACCATTTCACAGAAAATTCAACGAGGCACAGGAAATGCCCACATACAAATCTACTTACACATTTTTCATTCCCTTTCATGTAAGTGTGAACAAACTAGAAAAAATCAGCAAACATTCAAAGGAAGCTACTCAA
Source organism: Acinonyx jubatus (assembly GCF_027475565.1). NCBI lineage: Eukaryota > Metazoa > Chordata > Mammalia > Carnivora > Felidae > Acinonyx > Acinonyx jubatus. The sequence goes on along the minus strand of NC_069387.1, from coordinate 104,710,948 downwards.
ACAAAAAAAAAATAGAGACAAAAGAAAAAAACCAAAAACCAAAAATGAAAATGTAAAAGAAAAATACTGGGAGAAACCCAAAAGGAGTAGACACACACACACACACGCATATGTGTGCACACATATTACATAACTAATATTGTAGAAAATCAAATTACATTGTAATTAAATAAATAAAAGTTAAAAATAGGTTAAAGGGTTGGGGAAAAAAACTAAAGGAAATTGTGCGAACAGTAAAATAGAAAAGAAAAACAAGAGGGAAAAAAAGTGTTAAAAGATTAGGATCACGCCAGATGTAGTAGCCAAATTCTGGGATTTTCAAGAAAAATAAGCAAGACAAATACCAGAAAAACAGGAAAGGGAATTATCAAATAATAGTATTGTTTTTAATATTATCAAATGAGAAATATGACTTCCTGACTGAAATAGACAATTGAGATTCTTGCAAAATATGAACAAACACACATACACTTCAAGCACACGTTGGTGAAATTTCAGAACACCATGTGAGATGGATGGTAATAGATACCGGTAGGATGTCTCCATCCTGTACTAGGAAAATAATTAGTAAACTTAAGTACAGAGGCAGCATAAGCCAGCACTTTCTTACATGACGATAACAACTAACTAAAAGAAAACTGAAATAATTAAAAACGGGGTGAGAGAGTAGAAAGGTGGCATGGAACACTGTTTATGTGATACATGCTTTATGCTACTTGGCTTAAAATTAAATATATTCCTTCATTTAAAATTAACATGAAATCATTAAAACGCACAAAACAGTGAGTTGGAATTGTTTTGAAAAGAATTTTGAGCTAGGCTAGCTAGTTTAGCATTATGTTAGACACTGATGGGGCCACTGAAAGTTTTATTATTCATTAGGCATCAGCACTGCTAGTGTGGGCATTTAGTTTCTCTCCATTACCTCTATCTCTATTCAACAAGGACACTGAATAGAATATTCCTGCATCACTCTTTTAAAGCACATTTTTCAATGGCTTGCTTTTGACATTATATGACCTTTTGTGATAAGGAGAAATAGACTAATAACTTCAGATACAATTTATTATGTACAATTACTAGAATTTTGTACAAAATAGAAAATTGGACCTAATTCCAAATACTAGCAATCATTCCAAGGAAACCAGTCTCAGGCAGTTTTTTTTTCATTGTGTTATTTTCAAGTGTCATTTTGGTTACAAGTCATTTGTTTTTAATACTGATTTTCAAACACCCAATTAGGGTCACCTTAGCTTGTTAAGCATCCAACTCTTGATTTCAGCTCAGGTCATGATCTCATGGTTTATGAGGTCTAGCCCCATGTCTGGCTCTATGCTGATAGTGCAGAGCCTGCTTAGGATTCTCTCTCTCCTTCTCTCTCTGCCCCTCCCCTCAAAATAAATAAACTTTAAAAAATAATTAATTACTTAAAAAACCCAATTAAACAAAAATATACTAACTATCCATCTACAATTAAGATATGATGCTATCTTCTTAGAAATATGGGGCTGCTTGTATAATAATAAAAAAGTAGGCAATATTTTTTATTTTATGATCTTTCTTACAGTTTGTATGAAAAAAATCAAGGTTTATACCATTTGAAAATAAAGAGCAATGTTTATTAGGTTTATTTATAAAATCAAATTCATATAACTAAAATATACAAAAAGATAATTTTTATGCAAATGTCCTCACTTCAGGATTAAAATAAAATCCAAAAATGAAAAATACAGAATAATCCAAATCTTCTTAATGCTTATCTAATTTCTATGAAATAAAGCTTTACAATAATGTAAAATATATATCTGATTAATAATTTTTTTTAAATAATGCTACTTTGAGTCTCTGTCCCTGAAAGACAGAGGATGGAGATATTTAACTGGAATAAGTTGATAGTAGAAACCTAAATTCTGGTCTTATTTGACCTGTTGACTAGCAAGCCACATGAGGTAAGTGTCCTACTCTCTTTAGGTCAAACATCCTTAACATGTAAAATGAGTTTTCAAAGACAACTTAATTCATAACTAGAAGTTATCACAATGGCAACATATTTTCTTCTTGGATACAGGGAAATATTAAAAATAGTATTAAAAATACTATTAAGTATATTAAAATTATTAAATTATTAAATATTATTAAAATATGTGGTAGAGTCTACTTTTATTAAACATTTTGAATTTCCTTAAGTGCTAAGTATATTATGCAAAATAGTAGGCCCATTTATTCTAAGTCTATTATGACTAGAAATAGATTAAAACTATCACACTGGATTAGATATGTTTACCTGAAAGGAAAAATAAATGGCATTTAAAGTCTTAACTCTTTAGATCTTTCTTAATGGAGTAGCACACACAAACTACACAGGACACATACACATACTAAGCTATAGTTTTTAGTTTAGTAAACTACAATAATACACTAGTGTATTATGAAAATATGACAACACAGTTTTTAAGGCATAACCAAAAAAGTTATATGAAGATAATAAAAATTGTCTTGTACTACAGTGTTCTAATTTTTAGAAGAATCTAAGGAACAAGGAAGGGACCCAGGAGTATTAAATGTGAAGGATGCACTACAATGAAACTGGACAACAGAAATGGCTGAAGGAAATTTTTTGAAAACATTGATTATTCATAACAAATTGCTTCATAAAGGAAATTTTACTTCATTAAAACACAAAATTACTCTAGAAGTAGGTTCTACTTTGGAAAAGTATGGAAATAGAAGTGGTACCAAATGTGACATCACGGAGCTTAGAGAAGAGGGTGGGTGTTGAGATACTCTGTACATGAATCAGTCTCATCCAAGCAAAAACTCCTAGTTGAGTCAGAGACAGACTAAGAAATACATGGAAATACACCCACAATCTCCCTCCACAAGAATCACTAAGAGTAACCTGAGAAAAGGGAGAATTATGGTGTTTCCTAAATATGTGATTTGGAATTTGAACAAATTTCATTTAACTATCATGGTATAGCATACTCTAAGTGATATAAAATTTGTATGAGGCCACAATATAGTCATCCCATTTCATTTCTTTACTCAGAAACCAAAAACATTAGTAAAAAGTCAGTATATATTTGGATTTGTTACCTAAGAAGTACACCAAAAACATGTATCAAAACCAAAAATGTGCTCAAAAAGTTTACCATTTCTCAAAATAATTTATTTTCTCAAGATTACTCTCAATTGTTCAATTTGTCACATATATTAAAAAAAAACTCCAAGAAATATTTGGGAAAAACTAATCTACATAAACTTTAGTAAATGAAAAGATTGCCTAGACTTCTCAAAATCTTTGATATGGGAAGAATATTATAAATCTTGCATGGAAATGCACTATATACCATTTCCCAAACCCAGTTGAACATGGAGTGTGAATGTCTATGTGACCATTTCAAGGGAGCCAGGGGTCCCATGCAAAAGCTGTTGAGGAACGCAAGGAAACTGTTAATAATAACTGGAAGACCCTTGAGAAAACTGTTGGTAGTAACCCAAAAGCAGTGAGGAAAATATTATTGGAGGCTCTCCTTGAATCTGTGATGGTCTGTTACTTTCTTGATTAATAAAGTAAAGCTGATAAGACCACTGCCAGTTCCAGACCTACCTTATTAGAGAAATGCCACCCCTGCCTTGGTCCCTGGGCACCTAGGGAAGTCCAGCTTCACCAATACATGGAGAACTTGAGAGGCTCTAATAATAGATGGCCTGGAAGAGAAACCCAGCTGAACCTAGCTCCCAGCTGACACTGTTGAAAGTATGAAGTATGTGATTTTAAGCATATTGGATACCCCACATTAGGCCAGCTGCCTGCAAATTGCCACCAAATGACCCCAGCTGATGTCATGTGAGAGAGGAAAATAGCCCACCTACACCCTGTCTGAATTCCTGAGAGACATAATGAAAATGATGGCTGTTTTAAGCCACTACATTTTTGGTTAATTTAATATGCTGAAATTGATTACCAGCAGAAAAATCACCCAAGCCTTTGGAATCACTACCTGCTAAAGACAAGGTGAAGTCCCACAGCATCTTTCTAATTTTTTCTCTATTCTTCCAGGTTCAATTGCATTGTGATGAGAAGCTTCCATCCCTCTATACACATAGCTTACATATTTAATGTAGGAAAATTAAATTTAACACCACGAAAAGCTAGCATTCCCTAAAAATATTACTACATACCATAACTAGTCACTGTTATAGTATGAAAGACATAGAAATTTAGATTTAAAGCAATTCCATGAAACAGAAATAACATCCAACGCAAAAAAGACAAATCACACATTATTAAAACAAAAATCTTAGGCCAGATTTCTAGCTCCAACAGTTAGAATGGTTACATAATTAACGTTTGTATTAAAAATAACTTTTAAAATAAGAAATAGAAGCAAAATAGAGATTATAATCAACAATACTGCATTATAAACTTCAATGCTGTGAAGAGACCAGATTTAATTGTTCTCACAATATAGAAATGGTAATTATGTTACATGATAGAAGTGTTAGCTACTTCAAATTGGTAACCACATTGCAACATATATAAATGTATCCAATCAACATGCTGTACTCCTTAAACTTACACAATGTTATGTCAGCTATATCATAAAAAAATATAAAAAATTAGATAATAAGATAAATTAGGCTTTTTTAAAACTTTGGAAACATTTAAATTTTTTTTTAGTTTATTTACTTATTTTGAGAGAGAGAGAGGTCCCTTATTTTGAGGGAGGGACAGAGAGAGAGAGGGAGAAAGAGAATCCCAAGCAGGCTCCACACTGTCAGTGTAGAGCCAGATGCAGAACCATGAGATCATGACCTGAGCCAAAATCAACAATCTGATGCTTAACAGACTGAGTCACTCCAGGTGCCCCAGATATTAAAAACATTTAAACTTACAAGATAATTATCCATGACATTTTGCAAATTAGTAGATACTTATTATATTTATAGCACTAATTAATATTTAAGATAAGTGTTTTAAATACATATTATCAAACTAAGAAATGAGAACAGTTTAAATATAGAAAATAAATACTTCCCAGACTAACTGCCAGAGGTAGCAATTGACTGCACCACTGGAAATCTATTCTTTAGTCTGAGATTGTGACTTGACATGGATTTGGAGAAAAGCAATACAATTTCATCTTTTTGAGTCCAAACTAAGTTGATGAAGTCAAACTGAAATCCTTTCCAAATACTGATTCAATTCAGGGAATTCAAAATTTCATGAGTTTATAGTCAGTTTCAACCTTTTCTTCATAGAAAAATTGCTACAAACTGATGAATTACTATTGTATTTTTTTCTTAATATATTTCTAGCTGTAATCATTTCCATGACTGATACCACCAAAAGACATTCCAGTTATTAGTTGAATGTACAATATCTTTGAGATATATTAATTTAAATGCCATCAAGTTACTTCTCTCTAAATGTTTATCAGGTGTTGATATGTCTATATTTGAGAACCATTGTCAAATGACAGTTTGAATTGAAAGAACTTTAAATATAAGTTTCACGTATGTCCGGCAAACTTTAATAATTGTACGAATACAGGTAAATTATTTTAATTGTGAAACAAAATACATGGTATAATTTAATGTTGAACTGACCTGAGCAAGTAAAATGAAAGATGGGATTCAACTTCTATCATTTTATCTTTTATTAAAATGTGTAACTTAGACTACACAATAAGACCATTTTCACGTCTAAAACCGATTTTATCAAAATCCATGTAGATAAACCCACTTTTATTTTTTAAATTATCAAATAGAAGATAGATGTAATAAATCAAAATACATCTATATAAATGAAATTTATAAAGAAAAAGTTAATTGACGTTCTTATCCTCCAGTTCCCAATTCCACTACTTAACAAAATATACATCAAAATCAGAGGATGAATGTAGAATATCAAAACATATCTTTATCAATGAAATTTATAAGGAAAAAGTTAATAGACTTTCCTTGAACAGCAGTTCATCAAAAGTAGTTCATCTTATCTTCCAGTCCCCAACTCTACCACTCAAACACACGTTCACTCTTCATGTACATGCACACACACACACACACACACACACACACACACACACAATTAATTTTTTCTCTGCTCGAGCACATATACACATATACATAATATAAAAAAGGGGACCACTCAGGGTGCCTGGGTGGCTCAGGAAGATGAGCATTTGTCCCTTGATTTAGGTTTGGTTCATAAGATGGACTCCTGCCTCCATGTTTGTGCTGACAGCACAGAGCCTACTCAGCATTCTCTTTCTCTCTCTCTCTCTCTCTCTCTCTCTCTCTCTCTCTCTCTCCTACACTTCCTCTTCTAGCACATGCACATTTTCTCTCAAAATAAACATTTACTAAAAATGGGACCACTCTACATACATTACTCTCTCCTTTTTATTTTGCTTATATAACAGCATAAAATAAGCATTCCTCCAACCCTACAGAGAGATAGTGATGACAGAGAGGTAGGTAGAAAGACACAACTCATTATTTTTAATAGTTGAGCAGTATATCCTTGGTTTCTTGAATATTCAACATGATGAAATGATTATGATCCAGACTTTTCAAACTAGCCCTTTGGTATTTTATCCATATTATGCCATTGGTTAGCCATGGAGTAATCATAAAATTGGCCAAATATTGAATCATAAAAAATTAAGATGTGTAAGTAAAAATATCATAAATGTAATTCTCTGATCACCATATGATAAATCTGAAAATTGATCACAATATTTTAAAATCTCTTCCTATTGGAAATTTTAAAATACTTCATTTAAATTAAAGAATTAAGGTGTAAATATAAACCAAAATTACAGAACTTTAAAAAATCCATCACCTCACATAAAAATAAACTAAACATGCATAGTGGACTTAAATGTAAAATATAAAAATGCAAAACACAGGAAAAATAATATTGGAAATTTTTCTGGACTTTGAGCTAACAGAAGAGTTCTTAGACTTGAAGACATGATCAGCAAAGACATCCATAAAAGGAAAAATTGGCAAATTGAATCTTATCAATATTAAAAACTTATACTTTGCAAAAGACCCTTGTTAAAACAATTAAAAGACAAGCTAGGGACCAAGAAAAAGATATTTTCAAATGGTATCCAACAAAAAAAAATAATATATAGAATATATATAAACTACTCTCAACAACTAAAAACCAAGCAATCTAATTAGAAAAAGGGGCATAAGGCATGAAGTAGCATTTTACTGAAGAGGATGTATGGATGACAAATAATAACACAAAAAGATGTTCAACATCATTACCACAATAACATGGTAACCACAATAATATGTTAACCACAATAACATACCAACACATGGACAGCTAAAATTTAAATGTGGTAATGGCATTAAATGCTGGCAATAATGTGGAGAAATTGATCACTCATCCAGTTCTAGTGAGAAAGTAAATTTGTATGGGTACTCTGGAAAATAATAGGACAGTTGCTTCTAAAAATAAATATGTGCTTACCCGAAGATCCAGCATTTGCATTCTTGGACATTTATCTAAGATAATGATAACTTATGGTAAAACAACAACCTATACATGAATGTTCATAGCAGCTTTTTCATAACAGCTCAAAACTGGAAACAACTGAAATGTCCTTCAGCAAGTGAATGATTAAAATATTATGGTACCTTCATACCATGGAATTCTACTCAGCAGTATAAAGGAACAAACTATTAAAACACACAACTTAGATAGGTCTATCACAAGTAAGTTATGATGACTGAAAAAGAAGTTCCAAAAAGTTATATACTGTAAGATTCCATGTATACAGCATTCTAGAAATGACAAAATTATACAGGTCAGATGGAAAAAATATTTACTGGTAGCTAAGGACTGGAAGGTGGGGAACAGGGAGGGAGTTGGCAGTGTCTATAAAAGGGTAGTGTGAAGGATCCTTGAGACAGGACCATTTTGTGTCTTGAGTTGTAGTGGGTGGATAAAAGAAATATCACATGCGGGTACCTGGGGGGCTCAGTTGGTGAAGCATCAGACTCTTGATTTCAGCCAAGGTCACAGTCTCATGGTTGTGATGGAGTCTGCATCGTGGGTTTGCACCGATACTGCAGAGCCTGCTTGGGATTCTCTTTCCCTCTCTTTCTGCCCCTTCCCTGCTCATGCTTGCTCTCTCTCAAAATAAATAAACATTTAAAAAAAACACAACATATGGAGGGGCACCTGGGTGGCTCAGTCGGTTGAACTTCCAACTCCAGCTGAGGTCACGATCTCACCATCCGTGGGTTCAAGCCCCATGCTTGGCTCTGTGCTGACAGCTCAGAGCCTGGAGCCTGCTTCGGATTCTGTCTCCCTCTCTCTCTGTCCCTCCCCTGCTCACTCTCTGTCTCTGTCTCTCTCTCAAAAATAAAAACATTAAAAATAAATAAATTAATTAATTAATTAATTAAATAAATAAAAATAAGCACATGGAATAAAATGTGTATAATTAAATTATATACTCACACACAAATGAGTGCACATAAAACTAGTGATATATGAATAAGTCTGCTAGATTTTCAACATCAATTTCTTCCTTTAGATATTGTTATGGAAGATACTACTACTGGGGAAACTGGGTACAGGACATATAGGATATTTTTGTATTATTTAGTACAACTGCATGTGAATCTGCAATTGTCTCAAAATAATGTTTTTAAATAAATGTAATGAAAACAGCACATATCATTAGAATTCATATAAAATAAGGAGGGAAGATGTACTGAGGTAATTATATTTTTATCCTATCTCCTACTGCTGTGCTCTCTTGCCACACTATACTCTTCAAATATCAAGCTTACTACTAATTCAGGGTTGATTACACTCAAATGAGTATGGCATTAAAAAAGTAGAAAAATGAGAAATATCAATTAAATTATCCATTATACACAAAGCTAAATTGATTAAATTAATACTTGTATGAAATATATTTTATTTTAATTATAGAAGTCAAGGTTTAATGGATCAAGTCTACCAGATTTTACTTAAAAGCAAAACAAACAAAAAACAACTTTCTTGCCAAATAAAACCTCAAAGTTATAGAGAGCCCTTCATCTCCTTTTTCATATTTTCTAAAATCGATCCAAGGTTTTAAATGAAAAACTTCATAAAATTTAAGCAGCTCTATCTAAACTCTTTTTTTTCCCTGATATTTGTCATCAGCTGAGGTATTTTCTATGCCATAAATCTATTTCACTGCTACTAACTAAATACTAATATCCTATAAATGCACATTGCAGTGGTACATTGTCCTGAAAAAGGTTGAACTACAAGCTTTAAATAAATCAAACACATTGAAATAGTATCATCAACCATGCTGGAATGGTTTTAATATACCTGAAATAGTCTTTATGTTTTTCTCATTATCCTGTGTCATAAACCCTAATGCAAAATTTTCTAGAGCTATGATACAGTCATGCTCTCAAAAACCAAAGGTCCTTTAAGGCAGACTGAGTCCAAAGTATGGCTTATAATATGAAATTCAATTCTTTATGAATTGTACATGTTATGATAAAAATGACAAGGTTAGTATGCGACAGGTTATATTAATATTGCCCTTTGTGTCTTAAAGGTGATCATAGAGATAAAATTATGTCTGTGCTTTCAAAAGTAATGTGAGGCAGTTTTCTGTCTTTTACAGAGATAACTCATGCTTAACGCTTAGCTTCATATTCATGGACTCAGTTCTAGAATACTCCGGGAAGCATCATTCACATACAACTCAATATACAGTAAGTCCTTCTTTTTCTGCAGAAGATACTTTCCAAAACCCCCAGGGTATGCCTGAAATGACAGACAGTGCCAAACCCTACATATGCTATGTTATTTCCTATACATACATACATACATATGATAAAGTTTAATTTATAAATTAGATATAGTAACATATTAACAATAACAAATAATAGAATTATACTGCAAGAAAAGTTATATGAATGTGATATCTCTCTTCTTCAAGATATTCTATTGTACTGTACTCACATTTTTTCTTCTTATGATGATTTGAGATAATAAAATGCTTATATAATGTCATGAATTGAGACAAATGATATAGGCATGGTGATAAAACCTTAAGCTACTACTGACCTTCTGACCATCCATCCAAAAGGAGGATCATCTGCTTTGGGACTGAGTTGACCACCTGAAACCACAGAAAGTGAAACCATGGATAAGGGGGGCTATTGTATATGATAACCCCTGGGGTTCAGGCTTAAATTCATGGTTTTAAGCAGAATGGTTTCTAAAAATCTAGACTAAGACTTGTGGCCACATCTTGGGCAAGTGGGGCCAGTTTTTTCAGGGATGTCCAGGTACAGTGTACATTATGGAGACTCAAGGGCTAAATTTTGCTGAACTCTTACCCATACACCAGGGGAAAGTGTTTTTCCAGTCCAAGGTTCCTGATGTGTGGATATTCCATGAGGTAGCTATGCTGGACAAGTGGCTAAATAATGAAGAGATGTAACCACATAATTTGCTATTTATATGGACATAACTGAAGGAGAGGAGCAGATGGGAATTTCCCAGGCGTCAAACATGAGCAAGTTCAAGGTGATATTTTAACAATTTTTGATATCACACACATGGAGAAGTGGTGGAAAAAAACACTTGCAATTTCCTCTTCAGTTTTCTTAGGTCAGTTAATCTAGAACACAGAGCCTAAGGCAACAACTTAAATGGTAACACTTGTGGAGAGGGCCCATGCAACCTTAGAGAAAAAATTGAGGGTAATAATGAAATAAGATTCAAAAGAAGGGAAAACAATTAAACAAGCTGTGTTACTGAGCTAGCTAGTTTTACAAGGAAGGTTTCAATCAGTCCTGTACAAAACTATAGCAGATCAAGCGATCTGGGGTACTGGGAAGGAAAAAGCTAAACAATTTATCTATTGATTTCTTCCTGTCTCTGCAAGAGTTCTCTTGTTCCAAAATTTCTCCCTATGTGCATCAATTCCTAGGCACTACAAAGTTTGCACTGAACCTTCCCAGACAGACCTTGGGGATGACATCTCCCCTGCAGGTCCAGTATAGTCAACATACAGGCACACAAGTTCCTTCTCATTAGTTGGGACTTTGCATGGGATCACTGGCAATGGTATTTGATAGTATTGTTTACTTTTTTTTTCTATTTATATTGACTTTCTGTCTAATTATTCTATCAATTACTGAGAGAGAAATGTTAAAGTCTTTAACTGCATTTGTAGATTGTTCTAATTCTCCTCCTACTTATGTCAATTTTTGTGCCATATGTTGAAGATCTTTTATTAGTGCACACAAATATCGGGTTGCTATGTCTTTTTAATGAGTTGATCACTTTTCCACTATGAAACATGCCCCCTTGCTGTTATAAATACCTTCTCATTGTGCAATCTGCTTTTCAGTTTTTAATATAGAATACTTCAACTGCATTGTGATCAGTGTTCGTATGGTACATTTATTTCCATGTTTTAACTTTTAACCTGTGTCTTTATAATTTATGTGGATCTTGTAGACAGCACATAGTTACATGTTTATCCAATGTGACAAAGTGATTTTTAATTGGAATGTTTAGGCCATTTGTATTTAATGCAATTATTGATATGATGGCTCTAAATTTACCATCTCATTATGTGTTTGTCTAATCTTTTTTGTTATTGCTCTGTATTTCTTTTATCTTTTCTTCAGAATGTACAGCTATTTAAAAAAAAGTCTCTCTTTTCAGACTCATTTGAACTTAAACATTTTCCCATCCTTTGTGAGCTCTGGGAACTATTTATCTCATAGCTGTCAGTCATTCTTGCCCAGACTCTTGCAATTTCACCCGATATATGTGCAATTTATGTACAGCAACAGATTCAAGGGAAATTATGATGTAGATGTTTAGAACTCTTTCTTTGAAGGGTAGTATTCTGCCTCTACAAATTCTAGCCACCTCTGCTGCTCTGACCTTGAATTTCTAATTCAGAAAGATCATGCTGTGTTCTGCTTCAATACGCATACTTATACCAGAAAATGTCCCTAGGCAGAAAGGCAAGCAATTAGAGACCTTACATGTTTTGTACCTTCTTTTGGAGATCATAGTCTTATGATACTTGTTTTGTGATGACTAAATCGTTTTGTATATTTTGTTTTCTAGTGGCATATGATAGGATAGTAAGCCTAGTCTTAATACTTCACATGGTAGAAGAGAGAATTCTCATTAATCATTCTGAAAAAAAAACCTACATAATAAGTGATACTAATGATTTTAAGCCATAATGACTAGGAAAAAGATGAAAATATTAAAAACATTAACAACTAAATAGGTTTTAAAAAAAGCATATGAACAGCAAAATTAGCCCATTACAATTCAAGACACTAGTACCCATTTGAGGTAAGTGACCAGAAAAGACCATGAATGGAGGTATATGAATAGTCTCTTTTTTTTATCCATGTGCTAATTACTTGAGTGCATTCATCATATGCAGGTTGAGTTGCACACTTTGAATATATGAATTACACATACACATATACATGTACATATATACATGTATTTCAATAAAATAGTAAGTCTATGTTACACCATAAAAGTGAAGGAAAACAAGTTTAAAGCACATATAGAATACATGGGAAAAAATGGAAAACAACTTTATTATACTGGTAAGTGTATAAACACCTGAAAATATTTTGAGATAAATAACCCTAAGTTGCAGTTATTAAAATATTAATAGACAATTCAAATATACACTAGGATTCATTAAAGGCTAAGGAAATGAAATAAGGACAGTGAGTTGCTACGACAAATTACAAAATATTTTACACATTCAAATAAATTTTAAAAAGACACATAAAGAGAAATATCAATGGAGCAAGAACAGAAAGGTAGAACAATCTAAGACATTTAAAATTAGTTTATTCTGAAGGTGGTACTTTTAGTTAGCAAAGGATAACTATATATCCAAAAGAGTGAAAATGACCTGAATCATACACAAAATATTCTTAGCTATGTGAGTGTTCAATTGTTTCCCCTTCTAGTCTGTATATTAATTTGATTACTAGCAAGTGTGTGAGAAGGGGGAGGATTTATTTTCAAGTTTATGGGTACATTGAATCAGGTCATGGCTCTTTTATTCTCTTATGATAGTCTCTCTAAAAGTTAAGAGCTATCTGCAAATCATGGCACAACATATCTTCTCTGGAAGGTAGTCAGAATGTATAGGTTCTGTGGATTTTCTACACAAATATTCCTGGAAATATAATCATTACTACTCCTTCCTTTCTTTCTTCCTGCCTGCCTGCCTGCCTGCCAGCCTGACTGCCTGCCTTCCTTCCATCCGTCCATCCATCCATCCATCCATCCATCCATCCATATTTCATTTGTGGCATTTTCTTTATCCTTCAAATGTCCTTGGAGTTCAAACTGGTGTATCACAGTGATTCTCTTCCACAGGAGAGGGAAGTACAAATCAGTCACCCATGCCTCCTCCAGCCTCCACCAAAATACTTTCTTACTCTATTTGGTAGGGATTCCTTATGATTTCAGGCTCCTGTGTGACATCTTTCCTTCTTGCCAGCAATGTAAAATGCTCTCTTTCCTTATTTCCTCTTCTTTTGCATTTTTAAAAATTATTTATGATTCGTAGTGTTTGCCTCTTTCCAACCACCTATATGTACCTCTAAATGGGGTCGAATTGAGGTAATACCTTTAGAATTATTTAACTAAAATCCATGGTTACAGTAATATAGAAAGCAAATGTAAGTTGCATCTTCTATTTGAATGTACTACTTACAAGTAAGCACTAACATAGCTAGTAATTTATTAACTATGTAGTAATTAGATAATTTGTTTTTTTTTTTAACTTTGTGCTTTTGTGATTTTCAACTTGCAAAAAAGTTGTAAGGATGGTTCAGATAGTCTCTCTACACCCTTCATTCAGCTTCTCCTAACATTAATATAGCCATCATTCATTTATGGAAACTAAGAGTAACATTAACTAACTACGAACCTCACTTGGCTCTCACCCTTTCTAACACTGATAATCCTTCTTGTTTTAGGAACCAGTCCAGGATTCCACAGGACACTAGTCATCATGGCACTCCCTGTGATGGTACTCTGTGTCTTTGTCTTCATAGTATTTTTTTTCTGTATTTCTTAAAGTTTATTTATTTTGAGAATGAGTGAGTGCATGAGCGTGGGAGTGGGGAGGAGCAGAGAGAGAGGGAGAGAGAATCCCAAGCAGGCAGAGGACTTGGTGCCCTCACGACCATGAGATCAGGACCTGAGATTAAACCAAGAGTCAGACGCTTAACCAACTGAGCCACAAAGGTGCCCCTCTGTATATTTTACTACTCTCATGGTAGCTAAGGATTTTTTTACTTATATCTCATATTACATACATATAAATAACAACACACTAAACTTCTTTCAGGGCAAGAGCTAAGAATTAAATTTAAAACGCACACATTTTCAAAACTCTGGACAAAATGCTTCCTTCCTTATTTTGACCATTGTTACTGTATAAGCTGCCTTTCCACCACCCTACCCCCCACCTTTCTTGCTTTTCCACTCCTAGTGCTCCCCCACCTTTCTTGCTTTTCCACTCCTACTCAATTTCAGTAGCTTAATTAGCCTAGGTTTTTGTATGGCTGTAAGTATTATTGTGTCTGGTGTTTTTGTAGTTTATAGCTTCAAACACATCTGAAAGCAGATAAGTTGTAAATAAGTTATTAATAGAACTGCAATACTGAAAAAGCTAGAGAATACGAATTTGGGAAAGGCTAGAAGGAACAAGGGATTTCACCCAAAAGTCTATCTAACTCTAACCACTCCCCTCCACCACCACAAGCAAAAACAGGCTAGGTAGCTAGGTAGCTGTTATAAACCACTCTAGTTTATGGGTTTACATATAAAGGCACTATATTCACAGCAAGCAAGGGCATGGTTTTCATTTTCTTTAAACTATTTTTCTTATATAGCATATTCACTGATATAATCATACCTAAGGTATATTTTTTCTTATTCAGAAAGTATAAATATACAATTCACTAGTCTCCCTTTTAAAATGTGATCTTTTTATCAAAATAGAAAAAACATCCTATACATATAAATAATATATATTTATGAATGCAAAGCTCTTAAATCATGAGTCTTGCAAAATAAATGTTAAATAAGAGTCAATGATATGTCATGAAATGTGATTTGATCTTAGACAATTGGAAATGAGTTGTTATAGAGGAAAAAAAAACTAGCTTAAATGTGGACTGCTAGATAGTTTTAAATGAAATATTTAATTCTACAATTTTTTTACAATCTAAAATTAAAACTTGTGTTTGCCATATGTGCAATCTTTGAAAGGATCTCTAAGCCTCCTGTTCTCTGAATTAAAGGATTAAGAATACTTGAAAATCATTTCTTAAAATAAAGAAATGAAGTAGAGAATACTAATGATAGATCAAAAAATGGCATCGCAATTGAACTCTTTTTCATTACTCACCTGTAATGTCTTCACTGAATTATTAGAAATAGAATAGTCCATCAATTTCTATGTAATAAAGAAACATTATGTGTTAAAAATTATGTAGAATAGTATCAAATCAGTTTGATACTTTAAATATTTAATTTCTAGGTATAAAAAAATGAAGTGCATCAAAAGTACTAAGCCAAGATTTTACATGTCTACATTTTCATAGCGTTCTCAAAAAATCTTGCCCATTCAGCCTAATTTGAATTATTCTAATTAAGATCAGAAAGGTTAATCGAAACACAAGTTTACAAATATAACAGAAACAAGATGAGAATTCAGTTCTAATTGGCATATATTTCTACTCTGCCATGTTTTATTTAGAAATATGCATATAGGTTATTTCTTGTATTAGTTTGAAGTATGTCATACAAGTTAAGCACATGAGCTCTTGCTGATACAGTCAAGGTTCAAACCTGTTTGTTCAACATTCCAGCTGGATAGATTTTAAGTTAATCTAACTTTCCCAATTTTCTCACCCTCAAAATGAACATGACCATGGTACTTACCCTGTTGCTTAGTTCTGACAACTAAATTACAAAATATGAATGACGTCCTTAGCATACTTCACAAAACAATTTAAACACACAATAAGTGATACTGTGATTAAATGTAATGTAAATAAAAAATAAAGATATCAAGACTCATTCTGTCCTTTTTTTAAAATAAACAAATAGATCTTTACATTGATCTAGAGAAAAGTTCAGATAGAATTAATAGCAAGTAAACTACCAAAATCCCATAATTTGACTCAATATTAGTAGTAAATCTAACATATTGGTATGGTATCATATTCTAGGCAGAGTATTTGGAACCTCTCAGAACAAAAGCAAACCTTATTAGGTAATCAATACATAAATAATCAATTTTATAATGAATTAATTGATAGGAGTATTAGGGCTTTCCAGAAAAACAAAACCAATAGGATGTTTGCATGCGTATATAACACAGTGAAGAATATATCTATTGAGGAATTAGTTCACACAGTTGTCCTGGCAAGTCCAAAATCTGCAGGATTGGCTGACAGGCTGGAGACACAGGGAAGAATTAATTTTGCATTTCAAGTCAAAACACAGTTAGCTAGAAGCATTGCCTTTTCCTCAGGGGACCTGCGTGTGTTTTCTATTAAGGTCTACAACTGATTGGATGAGGCTCACCAATATTATGAAGGACAATCGTTTTTACTCAAAGTCTGCAGATTTACATGTTAATTTTGTCTATAAAATACCTTCACAGTAATAAACAGAATACCATGTGACAAATCTCTAGGTAGTTTGCCCTACTCAAACTGACACCTAAAATTAGCCATCACAATAGGTCAACCCAAAATTGTTCTTTGGCAGTTTTTTTTTTTCCCCATCTTTCTTAAGAACACCAATACCCATTCATTATCAAAGCAGAAAACTGATTATCTTCTCCTTTTCCCTGAAATTCATATACACTACCTTGCCTCTCCTTTCCTTCCCTTCACCCATAATATCCAAGAAATCAGTAGGTACTCATGACTATCAACTCTCCCATAAAGAGCACCAGAAAAAATATTTTCATCAAGCAAAATGAGCTTACTTGACTTACTACAGCAAGGGAGAACACCCCCCTGAAAGAGTCTCAATAGTGTCTCAGGAAAGGCAAGTTAGAAAAAGGTATTTACCAAGTCTGAAGTCTAGGTTCATGTGGTACTGGGAAGGTTCTTCAAGATGGGGAATTGGTTGGAATTGTGCAAAAGTCATGATAGAATATTTTAGTATCTGTGAATTCAATACGGAAGAGTTTTGAGGAGCCTTTGAAAGCAAACATATCTTTGGAACAAGGATGTTTGTGCAGGTGAGCAAGATGCTATCTTAATGGAAGATCTGTTTGCACAGATGAACAGAATACTTAAATAAATTTGTTTTCAAGAACTTCCTGAAACAAACAGGCAAACAGTGACTGCAGCATTGCATTCCTAGCAAAGAATTTCCTGGAAACAATGCTCAAGTCATGTTGATACAGGTAGTCTACATTCTCCATTCAGTTGTGTCTCCTTTGTAATCTCTTCCTTTTGTGCCCTCTAACCATCATTTGCGTTACTTCTTCCTCTCTCCTGGATGCTTAAGAATGTTTATATGTGGTCTTCTAAACTCCCACTCAAACCTACCTTCACATTTTTTTTCTCTAATTTGCTAGAGTTAAATCTAAAATGCCCTTCTTATCCTGCAATTCTCATAATAAAACCTTCATTGTCTCTAGTTTCCAAGTCACTAAAAAAGATAAAAATCCAAGCTCATGACAGTAGTCATTGTTTGGTTTATTCCTGCAATATCTTCCCTTGCCAATATCTATATGTAAACTTTGCCCTACCCATATCAAACTTAAAATTTCTCCAAACTCCATGTTAATTTAAAGCAGATTTGCTTTTTTGGGTCTTGTAAGTATTTCCTAAAATAATGCCCTTTATTCCCCCCTACCTAAATAACTACTAATTTTCAAAACGTAGTGTAATCATCTATTCCTCTCAAAAGCATTTTATTAATATTACCAGAGTTTATCGATCAACTGTTTTACCATCGCATCTAGTTCATAGGTCTTTTGACTCTTAAAGTAGTTATTTATGTTCATTTTTCCCCCTATTAGATTGCCAGCATCTTGAAGGCAAGGCCTCTGTATTTCTCTCTCTATACTCAATCTAGTCATAGCTTGGCAAAAGGTAGACACAAAATATATTTATTGAATAAAAGATCAATGGGATCTTTACAAAAAAAAAGAAAGAAAAGAAAAGAAATTCAACAGAATGCATTATTTTCCTGTTAGGAGGTCTCTAAGATACATGTCAGTAACTGTGATTATATCCTACTTTCTGGGATGAAAGTGCTCAGACCTACCCATTGCATTCACTCCTGGAGGTCTATATTTTTATGATGTCATATTCAGATTTCATTTAATACTAAACTAGAAAGCACAGGATCCAATATGTTATACATAACACATTTTTCTGTTCAAATGAAGAAAAATCTGCCTAACTGTAAAGAAAGTTTTAGGCTATTCTTTCAAGAAATAAAATCTATAATCTAAAGCATATTAATGAAGTCTAACATGATTCAAATATTTGAAAACCTATAATATGTTAGATGTCTAATTTCATGTTCATGTAATCTAAAGAGATAGACTAAATTTACAAAGAATTGATCAGTCTATGCCATGGAACATTGACGATGTGTCAGGTAGGACTGTGGCTCTGTGGTTTGAAAAAATTATGTCTCAACAAACCACCTAAAACTCTTTTCCAAAAGTAACCCATTGATGTGTTTACTCAGTGGTGTGTATATGCATGTATATATGTGTATTGATATTGGATGTAGGTAAACAAAGAATAAATTGTGGTAATGCAAACCGGTGCAGCCACTATGGGAAACAGTATGGAGTTTCCTCAAGAAGTTAAAATAGAACTACCTTATGATCCAGTAATCACACTACTGGGTATTTAACCAAAACAAACAAACAACAAACAACAAAACACACACACACACACGCACAGAAAACACTAATTTAAAGGGATACATGCACCACTATGTTTACTGCAACATTATTTATAATAGCCAAATTATGGAAGCAACCCAAGTGTCCATCGATAGAGAATGGATAAAGAATATGTGATATCTACATCTATATCTATGTCTATATCTATATCTATATCTACATCTATATCTATATCTATATAGATATCTACAATGGAATATTATTCAGCCATAAAAGGAATGAAATCTTGCCATTTGCAATAATATGAATGGAACTAGAGAGCATAACGCCAGTGAAATAAGTCAGAGAAAGGTAAACACTATATAATTTCACTCATGTGTGGAATTTAAGATACAAAACAAATGAACAAAGGGGGGAAAAAAGAGAGATTGAAAGAGACAGACCAAGAAACACACTCTTAACTAGAAAACAAACTGATGGTTACCAGAGGGGAGATGGGTGGGGGAATGGGTGAAATAGGTGATGAGGATTAAAGAGTACAGCTATGATGAGCACTGAGTAATGTACAGAATTGTTAAATTACTATATTGTGCACCTGAAACTAATATAACACTGTACGTTAACTATACTGGAATGAAAAGAAAAAAATTCATAAAAAAATAAATTGTGAAAAAGTGAGAAACCTGCAGTAAGGAAAGTATGGCCTGAAGTGTAAACATGAAGCCTAGTTATAATACATTTTAAATATATTTTTTAAATGTATGTGATAGCCTTGACATTTCCTCACTGCCATGTCACATTTTAAGAGATTATTGACACACTTTATAGTTATTCATCGGGCATCAGAAAAATGAATACATTTAAATGAAAGGAAAGCATGGAGTCTAAAAAAATTAGTTACAAGTTTTTCCAGCAATTCAGACCTCACTGCATTAGGATCTACTTGGGATTAATGACAGTGAGGCTGGAAGAGAGGTATTGTACTTTCCACACAATGTAAATGCTAGCTAACAATGCTTTGGGACAGAAAAGGAGGAGGCATTAACTATGAATTTCAGTTTTTTATTTGGGATACTAGTAAAACAACCATAGCATTTACCAAAATTGTGTAAGAATTCCACTTGTGAGGGAAAATGATGACTTCATTTTTGACATGATGAATCTGAGACAACACAGACCATGAATTAGAGATTTACTATTGTCAGAAATTAAAATGGGGGGGGGGTTGGGTGGCTCAGTGGGTTAAGCATCCAGCTTCGACTCAGGTCATGATCTTGTGGTTCGTGAGTTCGGCCCCTACATCAGGCTCTCTGCTGTCAGCACGGAGCCCACTTCAGATCCGCTGTCTCCCTCTCTCTCTGCCCTTCCTCTGCTCATTTTTTTTTTCTCTCTCTCTCTCTGTCTCTCTTTCTCAAAAATAAACACACAAAAGAAGAAATAAAATAAGATTTAAGGTTAATTAGTAGTAGTGACATATTCAAAAAATTACTTCTATAAATACAAAGTCTGAAAGCAGGAGAGCTGAGTAATTCTCATAGGCAGTAGAATAGGAGATTATCAACAGACCATGGCTTTGGTCTTAAGAGATATTCATGATTGGGATCAAGATGAAGGGAAAGAACTGGTGAAGAGAAGATAAAGAAGGTTCAGGTGAGAGGATAAACAGGATAGTGCACAGTCAGGGAAATATTAATATGCTAATATTTAGGCATTAAAATAGGATTTAAACTCAATTCAAAATTGTCTCAGTTGAGAAACATGTGTTTTGTTTGTTTGTTTTTGTTTATTTGTTTTAGTGGCACTTAAGGCTTCTATACTCCTATTTCTGTGGGATTAGACTCTGAAAAATGATCCACATTAGGAAATACAAGAAATAATCAAGCACTGGGCTTTTATAAACCATGTGTATTTCTCAATCTTCTACAAAAGCAGAAATGAAATAAAAGCCTATAAGATGGAAGATGTTTATAGAAGGGTTAAAGGAAGAAGATAGAGAATATAGAAATAGTAAACTCTGATATAAAATTATCTCAAGTGCACAGTGTATTCTGTAGAAGCTGAAGCAAATGTTTTCTGACTGAACTATTTGAGTAAAAACCAGATATTCATGTTTGTATGTTAACATGAAAATGGAATATTTAAAATGAGTTAGATTAGGGAAAAAAGACCATCAACTTTCTTCTCCAGGCTAACCAAATTACTGATAAGCAATCAGGAAACTGTTAGTCCAAAAACTATTTGTTAATATAAGAAGAGAAAGTGGTTTGAAATCAAAACAGAATGAAAAGTGACTAAGTAGGTAACTTTTACAGAAAAATTCTGCTCTAACAGTTTAGTTAATTCTCTGACTTATATCAACTGATATTTATTGGTCACCTACTGTATATAAGACACTTTTCTGGGCAACATGTGACTTACAGTGGCATTTAATTTACAGTCCCTGCCATCAAGAAATTTACAGTAATGTTTAAAAATAACTCAAAGGAATTTATAAATGTCAAGGTTTTAAAACTTGGAGGAAGCTTAGTGAACTCCTATTAAAAATCTTTTCTGGAGTCTCAAAAATGTTAAATAGACCTTTAACAGCTACAGAGTTGGGCTTATTTTTTATATGCCCTGACTTTCCATTAAAAGCATTCAAAAATATGAGTTAACAATACTAATGGTACTAAAAATGACAATAGAGTATTCTAAGATGACATGGCTAATTTTTTAACATATATAATACATATATTATATATATAATATATATATGTATTTTTTAAGTTTTATTTATTTATTTTGAGAGAGAGAGAGACAGAGCATGAGGAGGGGAGGGGCAGCCAGAGAGAGAGAGAGAATCCCAAGCAGGCTCTGTGCTGTCAGCATGGAGACCTACGTGGAGCTTGAACTCATGAACCATGAGATCATGACCTGAGCTGAAATCAAGAGTTGGATGCTTAATTGACTGAGCCACCCAGGCACTTCAACATAGTTAATTTCTAAGTTAACAATATAAAAAAATTGGTGCTATTAATTTAGGATAGGAAAACATTCTAAAAAAAAAGAAAACAACTTTGGTGCCCCGATGAAGATGCAGATTTGGGTCATTTTGAGTTGGATGAAATATCCCATTATTCCTTCCAATTTGTAATGGCTCATTGTTAAAATATGAATGAAACATAAATGGAAAATAAAATCAGGTCATAAAATAGAACTGAAGACAGAGTATATCATTAAATCAGAGTTAGTCCAAATCTATACCATGAATACAACGATTTTTGAAGGGATAAAAATTTGTACAACATGTTTTGAAGCAGTGTTTCACACACACCAGCAAACACACCTATTTGCTTTTGTCACAAACAGACAGCAAGCCCAGGCCACATGCCCTGTGCTTCTCCATATGGGCTACATATCAACCACTATTTCATATTTAAGGAGCACTTTTTGTGATGAATGCAATGTGTTCATTAATCCCCATTCATTTTTGAAAAGTAGATTCTACTTCTGGAAGATTTCTGCAAAGCTCACAATACTGTTAGGCATATGGAGACAGTGACTCACAGAGAAATTGAAGAATATGATAGAAGCATTTCCAAATAATGTGTCTCACTGGGGTCAGAACTTTCTTCTAATCCACACAGTGCATACCAAACAGATGGAGTGTGAAAACAAATCTTTGCTGTGGGTGGCCTTATCTTTTCAGCCAAAACAGTCTACACATACCCACAAAAGATATGCATCCAATAAATCTCCTGAAAAATATTTCAGAGACTTTTCTCAAAATATTTGACTAATTTCTTTGTAATGTTTAATCCCTTTTCCAAATAATCTAATTTCTGGATACTAATTATTTTTAAAAAGTGATTGTGTCAGAAAATTCCGATTTTTTCATATTATTAAAAACACACAGTTATCCAAGTGTCCAATAATTGGAGAGTAGTTAAGGAATTTATGTTTCATTGATAGTCTTACTCAGCCAACTCTTAGAATAGGGTCATGCAGAAAAATGGAAAAGTGTTTACCATGCCACATTTGGTAAGAAGTAAATATATGATTTTATGTATATTATGATTACAATTGTAAAAAATGTGTATGGAATTATTGGAAGGCTAGAGCCAAATATGAAAAAAGTAAGAAATTATGCTCCATTGTTGAGTTGAGCATATTTTTTCTGTATTATAATCAAATCTACAGTTAAATTTTATATATTTTTTTACTTTAGAAAGTGCTTAACTTTTGTCTCAACCCCTCTGTTCTTTTCTGGTCATAGCTATTGTACCACAATGAGCTGACCTACGTAAACTGAATAACACATGAGTGGATCCTAAGTCTGTTAACACTTGTCTTCCAACTGGACTTTGTGTTTACTGAGTTATCTTCATCAAGAGCTCTAGTTCAGAGTGTTTTGAAAAGCTAATTGTTACAAACAAAAATATTTTAATGCCTCAAAAAATGCCATTTTCATTTGCAAAAAAAAAACACTTAAAGAGCATATCTCATGAATTTTTAATTATGACTGATATAAAGATTCAAACAACTGTCATTTAGTATATTGTTGGCCTTTATATGACCTTCAAATGTAGCGATCCAATAATTTATTTAGTGAATAGCATTTACAAAATTCTGTCATAAGCATTAGGAGGAATGTGAAATAATAATATACAGCTTTTGTATAAATTTTATTTTGCACAGCATTAATAAAGCAAGCCAAGTTTTTGTTGTTTCTTTTTCAATTTTTGTTTTTTTTTTCCCCAAATGAAGGAAATGATATTTGGAGTACTTATCTGTTTCATATAAATGGATTACCATGTAATTGAGCAAAGAACAGAATATAAATCAGTGTTTTACATTCTAGCATGTTCATGTTTCTCTCAGGAAAGACAAAAACAAAAACAAAACGAGAACCTGTTGCAGTCCCATGATCTTGGCCCAATGGTGTTACTCCCATGAATCCCAAGAATATTACATTACATGTTATATTACATGGCAAGAGATTTTAGAGCTGTAATTAAAATTACTAACAAGCTGACCATAAAATAGGGAGATTATGGATTATCCAGTGGGTTTAATCTAATCCCACAGACCCTTAAAATTGGAGATCTTTCTCTTGCTAGTAGCTAGAGATTAGAAGCACAGGAAGGACTTGATTTCCCATTACTTATTTGAAGGTAAAGAGGACCACACACAAAGCATGAGAATTAAATAATTCTGCCAACAATCAGTGGACTTAGAAGTGGACTCCAAAACCCAGATGAAAACTGTAAATTTGGCTGACTTTTGAATTTAGCTTCATAGGATCCCGAGAATCCACTTAAGCTTTTTGGACTTCTGACCTCCTGAAATGTGAGATAATAAATAGCTGCTGTTTTAAGCCTTTAAATTTTTGGTAAATATTTGGTAAATTGCATAGCAGGAATAGGAGTTAATACAGTGCCTGTCCTCGACTTTGCATGAAAAAAATAGAAAAGCAGATATGTTTTTACAGGTTAATTAACTTCTTCTACCTTCTTTCTCCCTATGCTTCTTCTTCTTATTGATTTCCTTTCCTTCTAGAGCTAGCCAAGGACAACTGGCTGTGGTGCAGTCCCCTACTAGGGATAGTTCTTTCAGGATAAACACACATGTTGAAAATCAAGCCCATCTAAACTCCCTTTTTCATGGGTGCCTGGGTGGCTCAGTTGGTTAAGTGTCCGACTTTGGCTCAGGTCATGATCTCAGCAGGCAGCTTGTGGGTTCAAGCCCTGCATTGGGCTCTGTGCTGACAGCTCAGAGCCTGGAGCCTGCTTTGGATTCTGTGTCTTCCTCTCTCTCTGCCCCTCCCCCACTCGTGTTCTGTCTCTCTCTCTCTGTCTCAAAATTAAATAAAAATTAAAACTTTTTTTTACAATTTGACAATAAATTATATTAAAAATAATTTAAACAATTAAAAACCTTTAAAAGAAAAAAGGGTTTTAAAAAATTAAAAAAATAAATAAATAAACTCCCTTTTTCTCTAGGTCTGGCTGATAACTAGAGACAAAGGTAAGGACTGCTTCTCAGATTTCCCCACTGGTTATTTACTTTTCAAGTTGCGTGACATGAAGGAACAATTCAAGGCATGAGTCTGACATGGTGAAATTTCCATCATTCTGATAGATCAGGAAGATATAATGGGATAGGTGGGTAATTTCCATTATGCCTTAAAATGCCCATGGACCTGCACATCAACAGCATGTGGGCACCTGTTAGAAATGCAGACTGCCAGTCTCCACCTCAGAACTACAAAATCAGAATCTGCATTTGAACGAGGTCTCCAGATCATGCATATACAGTAAAATTTGAGAAGCACTTTCTTAAATTGTACTATGTGGGTGAAATATCCCTTCACACGTTAGAAGAATATCCTTGCTAACAGCATCCTCTCACTGAAGCAAGGAAATACATAGAATTAGGAGATTTCCTAAGGTTCAACTTCAGAACCACTGTTTCCTTATATTGAGCATTTATTTTGTACTAGAGATTGCTTTAAATGTTTATGTTTATTATGCCATTTAAATTTCATAACTAACATGAGGTTAATACTAATACCCATACTTAACCTAGGAAGAAACTAAACTTTTCAAGAGGTTAATTACATTGTCTAGGGCCACTTAACTGAAATTGGAATCTAGGCAGGCTGACATCCTAACATTTGGGTAACTGCAATTAGCCACTACATCATGATGCCTTTTATTAAGTTGCAAAGTAGGATCTAAATACTCAAGCTATCAAATGCATCAACAACCAAAATTCCATCTCCCAATTATTATTCTATACCGTCTTGAAAAGCCAAACAAAATCAAAATCTTAAAATAGTCCCATATCCTTTACATATTACTTTAACATGAATCATTACAACAAACAAACCAAAAAAAAAAAAAAAAGATTTTATGGTTTCATGTAAATCGCCCTTTGTCCTGATTTGACTTAACTCTTTTTGACATTTCTACATTTCATCTGAAAGAGAAAAACAAATATATTCTATGAAAATATCTAAATATATTAAACCATATATAACAGTAAGAAAACTTTGGTATGTATAAGATGAGTAGTAATTTTTATTAAGCATTTTTGCACCAGATGTTTTTTAAGAACTTCATATCCATTAAATCTTTAAATTCTCTCTGCATGCTGAAGAGTTAAACTGAGACTTGTAAGTTTAAATAATTTTCCAAAGATCACACAATAGAGCTAGAATAGCAAGTCAGACTAGTATGACAAGAAAACCATATATGTAACAACACATTTTTCAATAGTTGACTACAAAATGCTTTTAATCAAATGTAGGCTCTAGCTTTCAAAAATCTCAGTTATAAAATGAACATGTAAAGAAACTTTTTTTAAAATGTTTTTAAATGTTTATTTATTTTTGAGAGAGAGAGAGCACAGGGAAGGGCAGAGAGAGAGAGAGGGAGAAAGAGAATCTGAAGCAGGCTGTGCACTGACAGCAGAGAGCCCAATGTGGGGCTTGAACCCATGAACCGTGAGATCATGACCAGAGCCAAAGTCAGTAGCTTAACCAACTGACCACCTGGGTGCCTTAAACATGTGAAGAAACTTTAATGGAAACTGAAGAACGAATGATTAGATTAAAACACAATTGTTTTTAAAAAGTAAACAGAATTGAAAATGGAAAGAAAAACATTAAAACATAAGGAGATATTAATCAACTTTATCTCCTGGGCTAATGATGAGGAAAAATAATATGCATGCAAAACATTTAGGACAGCACCTGGAAAATTATAAGCCTTAAATATATTATTTGCTCTTGATGCTGTTGTTATTCTACCACTGTACCTGTGTCAGTGGTTCTACTATACTAATCTCATTGAAGATGAAATATATAATATTCCTCCATAATATAGTAGATATTCTAAATTTTAGAACTTCTATTCCCCTTAAAGAAAATTATAACATTTTTAATAGATATGTTAAAGACTGTTTAAATAACAAAATAAGTCATGATGCCTACATGTATTCCTTATCATTTATACTATTTTAAACTTTAAGTCACTTTTTTATGTATCATATATATTTGATTTTTTCAAGTATTTAAAAATTATTCAAAAATGATAGTGTAAATATAATACTACCAATTATTTCTTGTATCTGTACAATATGAACAAAGTAGAAACTTCTAAGATTTATTTTCAAAAATAAAAATTATAAATAAATATAAATATTCATGATACTTACAATGCTTTCTATCCTGAGCATGTAACTCTTTGTATTAAATCCAAAAATATAATTCATCAGAATGATTAATACTTCGGGTTAATGTGAGTTTCTAAGAGATGTGGTTTTGTGAATGAAGACAGCAAAAGACAGGGAAAGAAAAGTTATAGTACATTGTAATACACAAACCATGTGGAAAAATATTTACATGACAAAATGTACTATGCTCTCATCTAGATCTTCTATAGGCAAAAAAATCTCCCGATGAGTACCTTACTAACTTTCCTTTACACACTAATACTTAGAGTTACTGAGGTAGCAACTTTCTCATTTTATTTTTTTAAGTTTTTTATTATTTTAATTTTTGAGAGAGAGAAAGAGACAGAGAAAGAGACAGAGAGAGAGAGAGAGAGAGAGAGACAGAGTGCAAGTGGGGGAGGGGCAGAGACAGAGAGATACAGAATCCAAAGCAAGCTCCATGCTCTGGTCTGTCAGCACAGAGCCCGACCTGGGACTGGAACCCACCAAACATGAGATCATGACCTGAGCCTAAATTAGACGCTTAACTGACTAAGCCACCCAGGCACCCCACAATTTTCTCATTTTTAAATAGCCATTTTAAATTACTAAAGGGGAACTCAATAGGTTTTTATTGCTTTCACTTACTAGATAGGGCAAAAATTGATTTGTAAAGGTTAAAGTTTAAGTCAGTATTTAAAATTTAATGACAGATATTAACATTGCTGGTGAAATGCAAATTTTTAACAGGAAATGCAAAATCTGAAAATTATAAAAACACCAAATTTTAACAGGGTTTATCTGTAAGTACAAGAGAAACTATCCTACCATGGCCACAAATAACTGAATGTGGATAAAGGGGAAATCTGAGAGTGGTAGGAAATTCTATGGTTCCAGCAAAAATATTCAGAAATAGTCACCCTAAATGTAATATTTTTTACAACTAAAATCTGTAAAAAAAAAAAAACAAAAAAAACACATTCTATTAAAATCACCATAGTATTAGATAAATAAAAATACATTTGAATAACAAACGGGCAATAAAAGTAATTTTCACCCGAAAGGCACTTTAGCAGACTTTCCAGAAAAGCAAAGATTCCAATCAACCAACTATAATATGTCTATTATATGTTCAATATTGTACATTATTAGCCATTCTTGCCCTAAAAATTATACAACATGAATGGAAATATGAATGGAGAGAGTGAGAGATACTTGGGCTGACATGATAATAAAGAATCTGGAGCCCAAGTATTCCCAAAAAATCATTTAGCTTTTTATATATTTTCTCCAAATTTCTCCCCTACTTGTCACGTGGAAGATCAGCTTCCCCCCAAATCTTAGAGGTCAGAAGAGTACAATTTAAATATACTGGAGAGAAAGTCTATTCCAGAACTGGGAATCAGAGTAATTAAAGGCAGAGATATATCATGTATGTGAGACTAAGAAGAATGGAGCCTATCTGGATGGAGAACACAAGTGTGGAAACTTAGTTCACTCCACAGGACAAAACAGAATTAAAAGAACATTAAAAGCTATCAGGAGGTTTTATGCAGTTGGCAAAGGATGAGTCTTGCAGATCTTAGGTAGGAAGTAACATAAGACCAGGAATATTTGGCTCCTTAATCTCTCTGTTTCTCTGTTTCCATCCCAGAAAAGTTTTACTCATTTTCCAAACTACAGCCCTGAAAGTGTCAATGGCTACTAAGTTAGTTTTCTAAATATCTAGCTAGTTCATATTATTCATCATAAAATATATACATAGTTAAATAACATTGCATTATTTTTGCATATTCTATTAGGGATGATACAGAAAACCAGAAAATGACATAGAGAAAAATATATCTTACCATGAGAAATACACCAAGGTTGGGAATGAATAATACATGTAATTACAATATTAGCTTTCTCTATTGTAGGTATCTCAATTTTTTCAAATATTCAATATGCTGCAGAGCTTAATATTACACTTGAATTTATTTCCTACCAAATAGTGTAAATTACAATGATGTATTTTATGGGATTTAATTTAATTCATAACTACTTGTAAAAATAAAACCATATGAAAACAGGTGAGGTAGTCAGGGAGCTGGGTGGCTCAGTAGGTTAAGATTACAAATCTTGATTTCACAATCTCACGGTTTGTGGGATCAAGCCCTGCATCAGGCTCTGCACTGACAGCATGGAGCCTGCTGGGGATTTAATCTCCTTCCTTTTCCTTCTGCCCCTACCACACACGTGCAACCTCTCTCTCACCTTCTCTGTCAAAATAAATAAATAAACTTAAAAAAAATCATAGACTAACACTGATTGTTATTCTTTTGTAATATTTCTAGCACGAGTAGGTGCTGAATAAATGTTTTTCAATACAATGAGTTAAAATAATATTTTAAAAGTGTCACAAAGATTTCAGATTTTTTTTCTCCTTATCCGTATCTTCTCCCTTTTAAAAACAATCAATAAATTCTTCAGGACTGAGTTTCATCAGAAGAAAATCATTTAATTGATCACAAATATTAGTCTAAATACAGTCAACCCAATTTAAATGGACAGTAGCCAATTCATTCAGAATGTAAATTCTGCAAGGATATAATCAAAGAATAGGAAAATCATTGCTTTAAAAATGCTGAATATTCACATGCATTTTAATGAGACTTGCATTTAGATGAAGACAATTAAGAAAGAAACTTTTAAACAGGTTGGAACTCAATAAACACTTCCGAAACTTTTTTTTAAAATGTAATTTGCTTTACAGCCAAGCTCTTCCCTGGCAACTTCTCTATCAGTTCTTAACGCAGCACATTCCGTGTAGTCAATGAGCCAGTTCCAAAGACATTTCAGGAACCTAGTTTGTGCTTAGGGGCAGCATTTTGGTAATTAGAACTTGTATTCTACACAAGTGGAACTTACTAGGGGGAGTACTTTAAGTGACTTAAGCAGGTAGGACTATTTGTACTTATTTTCTGAGCTGCCAATACGTTAATCTAGCATCTGGTGGGGAGGGGCAGTTTGCTCTGCTCTGCCTTTAAATTTATCATTGTTTTTTTCTTTTCTCATTGAATTTACTGTTCTTTACCTAAGTATGCTGCTAATGTGTATACTTTCTGAGATAATATTTGCTTTCATTTTGATAACCACATTGCATAGCAATTATGCTGGGCTTTGCCCATGGCATCTGTTTAATAAATGTTTGTAGAACTGAAGTAGTCTTCTGAATTTTATTACACTAAAGAAGCCATTCATATAGGTTAACTTCATTATTTTAAACAACAAAAATAAAAGCAATAATAATAATAATAAGCACTTAAAATAAGCCAGTCACTATTTCAAGTACTATCTATGCATCAACTAATCTTCATAACAAGCCTATTAGTAGGTAGATTTGTTTTCTCTTACACAGGAAGTGAAATTACAGGGGATTAAATAATTTTTTTCTTGGTCATACATACGGTAATGGGTAAATTCTAAATTCAAAATCCAACATTCTAGCTTCACATAATTTGTCTATTCAAACAAATCTTAAACCTAGGAGGTATTTTGGCTTATGGTTAGAAGGGAATAATTTGGAACAGATCAATGTTCACATAGATACCAACTATAAAAGGTAAATAAAACAAAGACATAATTTACTTAAAAGGATCAGAGACCTGCAGAAACAGGGAAGACCAGACAGGCTAAGTGTCTGGAAAAGAGAGAAACATGAAAGTGAAAGCTCATTATCTACAGTTGCTTTTCCCTGGAGTATTCTGGGGCTGGGCAAGAGGCAGAGAATAAAGACTATGCCGGGACAAGGCCTGTGGTTGTGAGGTAAAGAAATCAGGGAACTTCCATTAATTAGGCGCAGCTGCAGCAGTCTAGCTGAAACTTCAGACACCTCACACACATATATGGGCGGTCTCCCATGGAAATATGTGACAAATCCGAATGCAAATGCAGCAAAATGCAAAAAATCTAAGAAAAATCTCTGAAGTGAAGAACAGAATTTTCTATAGTCTTGGGATGGGCAAGATATAAAGACCCAACAGGGGAAAAGATGCTGGTTTAAAAAACAATACAAATAAACAAATACCACAAAGGCCTTAATGTGAAAGCTCAGGAGGAACACACCTTTCAAAAAATGGAACAAATGTAAGTAATGGAGCTTTACCAAAATGCACCCTCAGCTCAGTCTTTGACTGGATTTAGAGTTCAACTTACACTTGGTCTTTCCTGAAAGAGGAAAGTCTGAGCCCTTTCTAGAGAAGGATAATTTCATCTGTGGCCTCTAAAATTTTGTTATAAAACAAATCTCTAGCATTCAATAAAATATGACTGGAATTATTTTTAAAAGGATTAAAAATCTAGAAGAAAAACTATCAATAGCAGTCCAAAAAATGGTTTAGATAATAGACTTTGTTTGTATTTACCATTTTTTTAAAATCTATTTTTATTTTTTACAGTGGCTCACATGAGCAGGGGAGAGGGGCGGATGGGGGGGGGCAGAGAGAGAGAGAGGGAGGGAGGGAGAAAGAGAGAGAATCTCAAGCAGGCTCTACACACAGCATGGAGCCCAACATAGGGTTTGATCCCATGACTCTGTGATCATGACCTGAGCTGAAATCAACAGTTGGATGCTGAACTGACTGAGCTACTCGGGCACCCTGAGACCAATTTTTAAATAAAAATCTGGTTAATGTATTTTAGAAAATAGAGAAAAATAAAGAATCTTTAAAAAGGAATCAATCTTTAAAAAGGATGGGCACTGAGGAGGGCACTTGTTGGGATGAGCAGTAGGTGTTGTATGTAAGTGATATAGTTGAAAATAAAATATCTGAATTTAGAAATGTAATGGGATTAATAATAATTTAAACAGAATAACAGAAATTATCCAAACTGAGTCCCAAAAGGAAAGAGGATAAATAATACAGAATACACTTATAGAAAACTGTGGCAATGTCAAATATAACTGAAGCATTGGAAGAAGAGGGAGAAAATGGTACAGAGGAAATGTATGAAGAAATAATGGTCATAATTTTGCCTAACCTGATAAAAAAAAAACCTTCAAAAATGCAAGGAGTCCTACAAACTCAAATCATAATAAATATAAAAAAACCCCACAAAACATTTCTCGGAATATAATAACAAAATGTCTACAAACAAAAATATCCTTAAAGGAGGGGAAAAATCACTTTAGTGTGAAAAAAGCAACAGTGAGACTCTCAGGCAGGCAGGTAGATAATTAGGATAGATGAGAGAGAGAGAGAGAGAGAGAGATGATAGGTAGATGACAAGATAGATGATAGGTAGGGAGGTAGGGAGGTATACAGACAGATATAGATTTAGTGCCTTAATCAAACAATAAAACATTTTGTTCCTTATGACATCTCAAAATGAGGGAATTCAAATTGATCCATATAGTTTGTTAACTACTCTTATACTGATTCCACATACTCTTTTCCAATGACTTTTAGGTTGATAAAAATAACATCTGGTGTGAGTCAATTTCACATTTTTATAGGAGTATGTAATTGAATTCCTAGTTGTGCCTTAAATCTATTACCTCACTAAGAACATATATTGCAGAAGTTCTCCTTATTGAAATCATATTTCCCTCACTTTACTGGATCCAACTTAATTTTTTTAATTCAAACCATTTACATTTATTTAAATGATTCTTTCAATGTTAGATCTATTGTTTTATAAATTCTTGCTTAGAGATATTTTAGACACTGGAGCAGCAATAGCATTCACCTATTGTGTTTTTTTTTAATGATAGATTCCATATTTTAAACAAACAAGTATAAAATTATGCCACTGAGTTCCTTTAAACACTAAAGTCAATACATAAAAATATATACATATAATTTTATATATATATATATATATTATATTTTCCCCAAGTTGATAATATCTTAAGTGTATAAAGAACATTTAAAGAAAATATAAATACAATTATAAAGAGGGAAATAATGTAGTTCTGTCTTAACAAAGGTGAAGATGCCAATATAAGGTCACTAGCAGCCCTGACACAGAAATACCAAGTACATTTGATAACTGAAGCAACAAAATTTCTTAGAAAATCCATAAATAAGTGAGACTGTTTTGCTAATGATGCAGTCAGCCTGATCAAGGGTACAGACAGACCGTTTGTTAGATTTTGGCTAATTAGTTTAAAAGAAGAAAAAAAAAACTCAACTTATTGTTATAGCTTTTATTTTTATAAAACCTGCCTCTGTACATAAACATAATATATAAACATATAGGAATTGGGGAAAATACAAATAAATATGTTAGGATAAAAAAAGTAGTACTTGTCAAAGTTTTTTCCACATAATTCTTCATATGTTTTGGTCTATGGCTAGGGTTAGGTGGGAAAGTTGTCTTTCAAATTTTAGGTATCACTCAAGGCCCAACATCTGGTGAATAGTTATTAACTAATTGTTTCATAACTGCACATAAAGGAAAACTATAATATATGTTTAAAAACAATTACTTCATGTTATGTAATTTTAAAGGCTGTTTTGTTCTTAACATTTTGAGGAACAATCCATTTGTATATAGTAAAAATATAATTGTGTGAATATTTAAAGGGAGTTCTGGAGAAAATTAAGATTTTTCATTTCCCAATTTGGACTCATTTTAAGTCTACAGATTTACACATTTCTAGAAATCCATCTTCACTTCTCTGTATATACTCTCTCCTAAGTCAGGCTCATTTTCAGGACTTCTAAATTCAGTCACTTGCAAATGGCAACTCTTCTTTCACCTTGACTATTCCAGTTGCTTACTTTGCACCTCCCTTTGAATGTTCTGCTATTTCAGACACCTAAAATCCAGCATTTCAAAATAAAACAAATCTTAGTATCTTTCCCCACAAAACCTGGTTCTCAGGCAACATTACTTTCTGAGTGGTTGCACAAGTATCTACCTATGTATACAAAGGCCATCTCCTTCCCACCCCCAACCTTGTTCACAACCAGTCCAACACCAAGAATTTCTGTATTACCTCTTATAGATCTGTTGACTCATTAGAATGAGTTTCATAAGGACAGAGACTGTACCTTCTTTTTGCTAATATATTCCCCAAATCTTATATGGTACCTAACTGCAAAGAGGAACCTAATAAATATTTATTGAATGGGTAAATGAATGTATATAGGTTTACTTTGGTCTACAATAGTCAGTGAAACTTACAATGTTTTTATCATTCAGGGTCAAGCAAGAAAAATAGAAACCTACATTTCAAGAGGAGGGATATTATTATACTGAATTAGTTACACAGTTGACAGAAAATCTGAGAAACTAACTAGGGACAGTAAAAGAAACAGACTTCAAAGAGAGAAAGCTATTAACTCCTAGGCTGGAGGGTCAAAGAGAGGAGAAAATGTTACATAAGGATAGCAGTTAGTGTCATAAACAGCAGCTGGATATGATGGGTGAATCTCTATGTGTGGGAGCCATGAGAGGAAATGTAATATTTCCCACAGATAATTGACTGAGGCATGAAGATAGGGAGATATAGCACACCATCTCCAGCAGATGCCTCCTACTACCCAAAAAGCCAGAAGTAACACCACATGAACCTGGGAATGCACCCTTCATGTTTAATTATATACCACTACTACCAGCACCACCAATGTATGTACCTATGCATTACAACATAATAGAACAGAGTGAAGTAAGGATGAACTTAATATAAAATAGTCTAAAGACTAGCAGACTGTCTAAATCTATGAGAAAAAGTCTTAAATCTTATTCCCAGGTTAATAGTCACTGAGCAGAAGTCATTTAATAATGGCCACAAGGACTATGGAGTGATACACCATTGAGCCTTGAATAATCCAAGGGTTAGGGGCACCAGTCCCCACACAGTAAAAGAAATCGCACATGACTTTTAATCCCGAAACTTAATCACCAATAGCCTGAAGTGGACTAGAAATATTACTGGTAACACGGTCAATTAACATACGTTTTTTGTATGTTATATGTACTATATACTATCATAACACATATTTTGTATGCTACATGTACTTTATACTGTATTCTTACAGTAAAGTAAGCTAAAGAAAAGAACATGTTATTAAGAGAATCATAAGGAAGAGAAAATACATTTATATTACTGTACTATAAAAATCCACATATAAGTGGTTCTGTGTAGTTCAGACCTGGTCAACTGTATTTCTCTAAGTATTTTAATTAGTACTGAAGTCCATAATATATTTTTTGAAAACAAAACAAGTAATCTTTCATACTATGATCTGTTAGACAACAGACGGTGTCTAAAAGTTTTGCCTTTCACTTAGTTCATTGGCTCCATACTTGGCAAGAGAAGGACAAATACTGTGTGGTATCACTTATATGTGGAATCCAAAAAGTTATACACATAAAAAAAACAGAGTAGTGATTATTAGTAAGGGAATGGGGAGATATCAGATAAAGAATACAAACTTTCAATTATAAGATAAATATAGTTCCTGAGATCTAATGTATAGCATGGTGAGTATAATTTCATAAAACTGTATTGTACGTTTTAAATTTGCTAAGAGAGTAGATCATAAGTGTTTTCACCACACACATATAACTAGGTTGAGGTGATGGATATGTTAACTAACTAGACTCTGGTAATCATTTCACTATGTGTACATATATCAAATGATCCTGTTGTACACCTTAAATATACACAATTTTTCTAGTCCATCACACCTTCATAAAGGTGGGGAAAAATAAATTCTCCAACGCATTTGAAAAAAACACAATTTGTATGGAAACCAATTTGACAATAAACTTCATATACTAAAAAAAAAGAAAAAAACAACTTATAATTTTAAATTAATTTTACAACAAGACAAGTAATTATTTAATTTAAACTTAATTAGAGGCAGCTACCTATATTACTAACAGAACCTGAGAATTTCCTGTAACTTATATAACAATGCACAAGGGACCTTATGTCTGAGCATGGTACTAGGGGATAACTGGTCCTAACCAAGTGTCTTGAACCTAGTAGGCACTTTATAAAAAAAACACAACCAGGAGCACCTGGGTGGCTCAGTCATTAAGTGTCTAACTCTTGATTTGGGCTCAGGTCATGATCTCACAGTTTGCAAGTTCAGGGCTCCATGCTGACATTGTAGGGACTGCTTGGGATTCAATCTCTCCCTCTCTGTCTGCCCCTCTACTGCTCTCTCTCTCGCTCTCTCTCTATATCTCTAAGACAAATAAATAAACTTAAAAAAAATAAACAAAAACACAAACGAGATGCTTGGTAGAAAATGGCTCCTCATTGAAAAATGGTTGAGACTGATTCTAAATCCCTTTTCAATCACCTTTAGTTCATTTTTCTTTTCACTAGAATGAATAAGGAGACATTAGACTTGAAGGGCATGACAATACATAAAGTCCCCTATGCAGATGACAAATATTTAGTGAGGCTTTAAGAAATTTACATTAAAAAGTAAACAAAGCTCACCTTAGTGATTAGCTGAATTCTCTAGCTATTGCAGAAAATGTAAGGTAGATTTATTCAGTGACTGTTCTATTTATTCAATGAATTTATTCAATGATTCTATACTAGAAATGATTATCTTGCACCTTCCTACTAATCTAAAATTGGGGACCCCTTGTTGCCTAGTCAGAAAATAGATCCAACATCAGATTTATATTTTTTCATTAAAACCACAAATGTATCCGCCTCTGCAGAAGACAGTAAGTCCTCAACAGATTATCTCTATCCAAGCTAATTGTTCCTTGGAGCTCCGTTCCCACAACTCACTTCTTAATCACAATTTATAGGACAACATGGTGTACATATTTCTTACACATGGAAATCACATCACATGGGTGATCTTACCTAATTATATTTCATAGTCCACTTCTGCATGTACCTTTTTCTCCTTGTATTTCTCTTGATCCCAGTTATTCTGTTGATATTACACCCTGGTTACATCTACCTCTTTTAGTTCTGCACTGGATGGAGCAAAAAACAATGGCTTTGACAGGTCAATTTTTTTTTAATGTTTATTCATTTTTGAGAGAAAGAGCATGAGTGGGGTAGGGGCAGAGACAGAGGGGGACAAAGGATCTCAAGAAGACTCTACACAGACAGCAGTGAGCCCCATGCAGGGCTCAAATTCATGAATCATGAGATCATCACTTGAGCTGAAGTCAGATGCTCAACTGACTGAGCCACCCAGGCGCTGCTTGACAGGTCTAATTTTTACTAGTTTCTCTTTAAAATCATAGCAAACAACCAAGTTCAAGTGGATCATTAATGATATCCAGCAACCACACTTTCCTACTCTTTCATATCGGATGTGACTATGTCTCCTCTTCACTCAAACCTCCAGTCACTGCTTCTTAAAACAAATGCTCAATTTATGACCTTCCACCTACTTTACAGAGGAAAAAGAACCAATCAAAGTTAAACTTCAGCAGACCACCATACTCATAGCTAGCCCACCACTTTGCCTTTCTACCTGAAACCAGAGGTGAACTATTCATCCTCCTTCCTAATGTCAATCTTTCTATGTGTTCACTACACTATTTTGCAACTAGAAACAGAGGGGATACCACCATGTTTTTGTTATATCATCAGCCAAAGTATATTTAGCTATTCTATTTAAAAGGGTTGCCTAAGGTATCAGATATCAAAAGACATATGGTTTTGCTGTATCCACTCATCACTTTTAAGTTAGAATAACCACTTAAAAATTTACTTCAATTTTAAATTAAGTAAAAAATATTAAAAATGTAATGTTTCATGAACAGAAATAGGGCTTAATGC
The DNA here is from genome assembly GCF_027475565.1 of Acinonyx jubatus. Taxonomy (NCBI): domain Eukaryota; kingdom Metazoa; phylum Chordata; class Mammalia; order Carnivora; family Felidae; genus Acinonyx; species Acinonyx jubatus. Next base: position 104,673,031 of record NC_069387.1, on the reverse strand, counting down.
ATATCAGAATCCTAATTCTGAACTTAGGAAAAAATAATAATAAAAGTCTAACCATGTCTGTCTGCCTACATGAAACCCCAGACTGTTTCTAGATGTATCTAAGTGGGTGAGGGGAATATCTACCTGATACCATACTTCATTGGCTCATGATTATGATTCTCCTCTCCATCCCCTCAAATGTTTACTAATAAAAATATCATCAGATTAGAAAAAAAATTTTATTTTTAAGATTCACAGAGAAAACTTGTGAAGTGTTTCATAGAAATATAATGGTATAAGAGCACACTTCCACACCTCAATCAATCCTTTTTGGATGCCATATAATCCAAATTCACTTTGGACCCAAGCAGTGTTGTGATTTCAATTTAACATTTCTTCACTTTTAGGAAATATGCAAGTGGGACTCATGCAAAATCAAACTCTTTGTCCATGAAATTCTTCAGAGTTTATCTTGCATGAGAAACTAGGAAATGTTCTATAAATATTCATAAGCTGGCAGTTACCCATAGTTGAGATATATTTGAGGTATGAAAATAAAAGCTCATAGAAATGTTTAACCTGATTATTTTAAAATTGAGGTAGGAACTTTTTTAAGGGCTCATGCATCACCAGTATGTTTATTTTAAACAGCTCTTTTTATTTTGTTTTCCATGTTTTAAACAGTATTAATGTAAAATAATTCTGTATAATAGATGTTATTCCTTACTTTGGGGACTCTGCTGTATTGGTCATTTTGCTTGGAGGTTTTTATAAATAAAAAACCCTCCATTTTATATACCCTGTCAATACCCAGAAATACCTCCACATTATTATCACTCTCATTTCTTTATGTGATGTCTGCCAATCTCTATTCTCACCCAAACTTCTGACTTACAATGTTTGTTATGAACTTAGCCAACCAATTTTTCCTATGTATCAAAATAAAAATTTATCAGAATCTATTTAACGTAGGAATAATTCATAAATTAAACCTTTATAATTTTTTTCTTGAAATTTAAGAGAGAGAGCACACACAAACAATTGGGGGAGGGAGAGAGATAGAGAATCTTAAGCAGGTTCCATGCCCAACATGGAGCCTAATGTGGGGCTCGATCCCATGACCATGAGACTATGACCTGAGCCAAAATCAAGAGTCAGACACTTAACAACTGAGTTAACCACCCAGGTACCCCAAGGTTTTATAATTTTTATGAATATATTTATATCAGGTGATTGATAAGATGATCACTTTAGTGAAAATCCCTGGAAGATATTGCTATAATTATTGTATGTGGAGTACTGCAGGATCTCTGAGTTCACTCCTATTGACTCAAAATAAATTTATGCAAATGACAGTCTGATTAAACTTAGCAGTATAAAAAGGATTCTTATTAAGAAATGAATTTCCTGGGTGACTCAGTCAATTAAGCATCTGACTTTGGTTCAGGTCATGATCTCGTAGTTCATGGGTTTGAGCCCCACATCAGGCTCTATGATGACAGCTTGGAGCCTGGAGCCTGCCTGCTTCGGATTCTGTGTCTCCCTCTCTGCCCTTCCCCTGCTCACACTCTATCTCTCTTTCAAAAAATAAGCAAACATTTAAAAAAAATTTAAATGAATTTTCTAAACACTACATCTAATTTAAACAAAACATATGCATTCATATATTAAGACATTTTAAATATATAACATAAAACAGGACCAATGTGTATACTTATTATAGAAAAGTTATTCTCAAGATAATTAATATTATCTTTGGTATTCTCACTTTACAATGATCAGAGTTTCAGAATTATTTTTATAACTTATGTTAATCAAAGAGTTGGAATTTTGTTGCACAAGAAATAGTTTTTCATGGTAGGAAATGTTTAGAATCAGTATGCATATGTCATGTTAATAAGCCAATTTAGTAATGCTTTGGAGAGGAATGGTTAAAAAATGGGACTATTACTTTTGCCTCACTAAATTTCTACGAAAGAAAAAAGACCTCTTTATTAAAGTGTTCAAAATGAATGAGATCAAGTCTTTGCTATTTTTCATAACTGCATGCTTTAATATGGTCCAGAAGCATCAGATCAATTTTACAAATTTCCTTAGGATTGTTTCTAGGAATCAGACCTTTTAAATATGTTCTTCCATATTCAGTATAGTCACAACACACAGACTTAGCAATAATATTATATATCCAGCTTATTTTTTTCACTATGGAAAAATTCCATACAGACCGTAGATACGTAACAATGTATATAATAATAGGTATGTAACTATATACATGTAACCACTCTTCCTACCAAGGTATAGACATTTGACATCACTCTGAAAGTGTTCCTGTGCCTTTCAGTCAAACTCAAGCTGCATCAATTAACACTTTTCTGAGTTCTACCACCATAGATTAGATTTGCCCTATTTTGAACTTCATATAAATGGAATCATACAATATCTACTCTTTTCTCTTTGGTTATTCTCACTCAATAAAATATTTGAGATACAATCAAGTTGTAACATGTACTAGTAGTTGATTCCTTTTGCATTTGTGTAGTGAAGAATTAAACTCTGGTTTTTGCCCTCCACTACAGAGATGATGATGCCTGGGCCCCTGGAATGTCACACCTGTTAGGAATATCTTTTCTTTGCATGGGAGCTTTGGCTACCCAGACAATCTGACAACATGAGCTTTGATTTGTGCAATATCAGTTCTTTCTCCAGAGGCACCAGAGTCTAAATGTATCAGCCAAACCTCTATAAGAGTCAAAGGTAGGCAGAATGCGATCAAGCCCCAGTAAAAACTCTGGGAATTAAGACTTGGGTGAATTTCCCTGTTTGACACTACTCTGTGCTTTATCACACATCATAACAGGAAAGTAAGGTACCCATGACTACACAAGGAGATGATAAGGGAAGCTCTGTGTTTGGTATCTTTCTTGGGCTCTGACTCTTTGCGCTTCTTTCCTTGGCTAATGTAAAATGTATTCATTGAAGACATACAATTTTGTATTTTTATATACATATACATTGTGAAATGATCACCACAATCGGGTTAGTTAACATATCCTTGACAGAAGGTCAAGGAAAGGAGGAAGATATTCTACTGTCTCACTTCCAATGGGGTGCTCAAAAGTTGGCAGCATCCCTTCATGAAATAACATACTTTTTATCTGTTACTTTTCTTCATATGCTTTGTTCACTCTGAACTGGGAGAATTATCCTCTTATTTTGAGTTAGGGGCATGAGTAGATTTCAGCTATTACTAACCCTGGAGTTAGTATCTCTTATGGTTTCTATAAACACTTTATTAAACTCTTCTCAAATTATGCAGTTAAAGCATGCCATCTGTTTCCTCTCAGGGCACTGCCAGAGACAACACTCTTCATGTATCTATGAATTTTCATTTTCAGTCATGTTTTTGGGTTGTTTCTTTTTGGTGTCTCCCCTGAAAGGTAAACAAATTCTCACTTCTCATTACTGTGCCTCTGGACCATTAAACGGCTTGTGGTCACCCAAGCATCTGACATAAACAGTAGAAATGAGCCAATGGTAGAAAGAAACCACCTTCCATTCCCATTTTAATCCCTATTTACATTCATCTCAGTGTTCTAATATTCACCTGGCTCTAATATTTCTGGATCACACTTCTGTATAGGGTTATTGCTTTTGGCCACACATAAACATTTCTCTGTTTAAGAAAAGAAACTTTTGGGATGCCGCGGTGGCTCAGTTAGTTGAGCGTCTGGCTCTTGGTTTTGGCTCAGGTCATGATCTCACAGTTCCTGGTTCAAGCCCCATGTCAGCCTCTGCACTGACAGTGGAGCTTGCTTGGAATGCTCTCTCTCTCTCTCTCTCTCTCTCTCTCTTTCTCTCCCTTTCTCTCTCTGCCGCTCCCCTGCTTGTTCTCTCTCTCTCTCTCAATAGATAGATAGATCGGTAGATAGATAAATAGACAGATAGATAGATAAACAAAAAAAGGCACTTTCTTTCTGGTCCAACCACTTGGAATTCAACTTACAGTTTTATGTTTTGCCATCTCATCCCTACACAATAAAGGTGCAGTCAGGTTTAGTAATCAGCCCTCTTTTCTCACCATATACTCTTCCTTAGTGATTATATTCATGTACATAAATTCAACTATCATCTCTTTAGATAACTTTCCTTTTTTTTATTTTTTTTAACGTTTATTTATTTTTGAGACAGAGAGAGACAGAGCATGAATGGGGGAGGGGCAGAGAGAGAGGCAGACGCAGAATCGGAAGCAGGCTCCAGGCTCTGAGCCATCAGCCCAGAGCCCGACGCGGGGCTCCAACCTATGGACCGTGAGATCGTGACCTGAGCTGAAGTCGGACGCTTAACTGACTGAGCCACCCAGGCGCCCCTCTTTAGATAACTTTCAAATGTATAAGACATACTTAATTTTTCCTTTGATTTCTTCTCTAAGCTTTAATTTCCTCAACTATCCATATAAGATGTTCATCGTACAAATAATAAATCAATACATGTTAAAGAACAAAGTTCAAGCCCTGGTATAAAATTAGCGTTTGATTCATGGTAGCTATTACTAGTAACAGCATTTGCAATGGACCATGAGTATCTAAATTCCACCACACTCAAAACAGAATCCATGGTCTCCTTTTATAAATTTACTGTTCCAGGGTACTGGGCAGTGAAAAAGTTGAAACTGTACACAGGCAGAAGTAATAGTCTTTCACTTTGACTTCACTAAAGCCAAAATATAGCTGAATTAACCTCTCTATTCTTCTTTATGAAGATCTCTAGACCCTCTATCGGGATGAAAAAGATTCTGATGTCTCACTTCCATCTGGTGGGTTGGCAGTGAATCTTCATAAAGTCCTTCTACCTAGAATTTTCTTCTCCAAGCTATTTCTTTTTGTTTTGGGGTTTTTTTTTGTTTGTTTGTTTATCTTTTGAAAACTAGCTCAAATCATTATCTTCTGCTAAGAAGTCATTAATGATGTCTGCAACCAGAAGAAATCTTTATAAATTCACTTAACATTTAATGTTTCATTATAGATTACCTCACAACCTACTTGCACTTACTATGGTTCAGTGGTTATTTATGTAGAATCTGTCTCCTCCTCTTGTCTGTATGTTTTCCGAAATTACACATTAGGATCCATTAATCCAGAAATTATTAAAATGTAAGTACTCAAAAGATACTTGTTGAAATAAAATGCCCTTTTTATCTAATTATACAGCTATTTATAGAGTGACTCTAGCTTATAAAAAAAGAGAAGTTTTTGTTATTCTCCCATATTTGTATGTCATTTCTCAGCATAACCCTTTCTAAAGACAATTATAAGAACAGAGATCACTGTGTCATTGTCCTAGAAATATCCCTTAAATAGCTGATCACAAAGCAGTGTTTATAGTTAATGACAATATAAGTCTATGTAAGAGATTTGATCAGCTCTAATTCATCAAATACATACAGCCAGCTATGTCTAAATACATCATTCCTTCAAGTTTCAGTCTACAGGAAAAAAAAATAAAGTTCCCACAAATTAGTGATTAATATGGTTTTTTTTAATATTATTTATACAATTCTTAGTAGATTCAGCTGGCAGAATGGTTTTCTAATAAAACCCTTCACCTTTTACATATCTTGAGCTAGTCTATTTTATATGACTCATTATTTGTTCTGTATTTTAAAAACTTATATGTGCTATTTTTCATGCTAAATGATTCAATATAGAGTTTTTGCTGTTAACTATATTATATCTACCATATCTCTGCAGCATAGTAAAGAGTCATACTCCACCACTTTCAAAACTCCTCAATTTTTTATGCTAATAATTAACACTCTGAAAATACATACAGATTGTATTTTTAATAGTTTATTCTCCTGTCCAACCACTGATCTCAAAATATTGCATCTTTATTAAATGAGTTATAATTTAGAAGGACTCTTCATAAATCAGAAATTAATAACTTTTGAGGAAACCAAGATACTACTTACCTTGGAGAATAATGCAGTTTCTTTAATTTACATAACCAAAATAAAGACATTTAATTTTCAGAAAGAACAGTAAGATAGCCTAACCCTTACAATGTGCTTATAATGTATCAAGCCATCAAATATGATAAAACTCTTCTTCAAAAATAGGTAGGCTATGGATGAAAACACCTTATGTTTGCTAATAAATTATTGCTAAAAATAATATATCTCATATTATTTTTTATCAATAATAGCCTTTCCTAGTGGGTAAGGATTATTATAACTTCTTTCAACATGCTTACTGTGCATACATTCAGGTATTATAATCTTTTCCAAAAATTTATAATGCAGAAAATACCGAATCATTTCAAGAATGGTATAAAATATATTGAGCTATTATCAAATTCTTGGTTAAGTGAAAGCTAAAACCCTCATGTTTCTCTGAGGTAGTTTTTAAAAATCAGCCCCTCTTTATGCAATGATAATGTAAAGAAAACAATCAAAAGATTATATCCGTACATATTTTAATTATATGTCTGAGTAGAAGTAAAGGTATACTCCAACTGAGCAGAAATTCAGTTAAATTATATTGAGTTCTAATCTATGATAGACAGTAAGAATAGGATAATGAAACCTCCAAAAACTTGTGGATTTGATATTCTAATGTGAGAGACTGACATTGGATAGCAGGTGCACGATAACATACAGTGTGAGAATTTAAGCATCCATTAATATTGGCCCTGAAGCTCTTAGAAGCGTATGCACAGAAATCACAGAAATAGTCTTAAGCCCAGCTTTTCTACCAAACCCCAGACTTCTATCAAACTGCCTAATCAAATTTCCATCTAAATGTCAAATAGACCTTTCTTAGTGGATACATCTAAAACTAAGTTCTATATTCTAAAAACTGCCTTACCACCAACATTTTTATATCTCTGATGTACTGAATGCTTTACTTGCTGCCAAGATCCCTTAACACCACAAGGCGCTCATTCCCCCAGATGCCAGGGGTGTTGGCTGCTTAGAGATCACAGCTGAGTCATTATTCCAAAATTTCCTGATCTGAATAGACAGGAGCTGATGTGCCAAGGTTAAGCCCCATCTCCAGTGATAATTTGCATCCAATGAATATTCATTGCAGGGGTACTGAGGCCAAACTCTCTCGCCTGAACTTTGGACAACTCAAAGGGTCCATTTTATTTCTAGAGTTCCTAGTAACATCAGCTAAGTCCTCTGTTATAACTCAATCCTATTTCAACTTCTATTTCTGGCCCATCCTGCTTCCCTTATTCCTTACGGTAGTCTGTATCCCACAATAGACCACCTGAACGAAATTTCCATTTCAGAATCTGTTTACTAGAGATTCTGACAGTAGAGAGTTGATCTAAGTGTGGTCTGAGGAAGCAGACTCGAAACTGGGATTTGGGAGCTGAACCACCACCAACTGAATGACTGTCATGAAAATGCTATCACTGGTGGTAGACAGCATACTGACAGCCCCTGGCAAACTCTAGTGGTGCCATTGTTCTACATTTCACAGATGTAGAATAATCTTTGTAAAAGAGAATACAGTCATGTATGCATCAGGCATTTGAGATGGTAGAGAAAATATTAATTATACAGAACAATATGCACATTGGAGGAAAACGATTATGAAATAAGGGTAATTAATCAGTAATCTGAGGTGAAGTGGGTAACCTAGAGGGCTTTCTTGGCATATGTAAAGAGATGCTCTTCTGGAAGGACAGATGAAATTGAGGATAAGACACAGGATGTAATTATAAGGGCAGCAGAGTTCCAAGGAAGGTTTAATTCTCCACCTAAGCCCTAACAGGGGAGAAAGGGAATCCAAGAGTTGGGATGTATATATCCAGCTCATTGCATTTGAAAATCTGCAGATGTGACCCAATTTTCATCCTGTGTTTAAAGATGATACAGAGGTCTCTTCCGTGCAAGATGATACACGCGCCCATGAAAATATAGCCCTTCCTTCCTTCTTAGTCACTAGACCATAACTATGGTTGAATGACAGCATATTCTGGGAGTTCTGTGATTCCCATGGTGAAAGGGTTATATCCAGAAGGGGTACAACACTGGGAACCCAGTGGACATCTACGGAAAACAGAAGCTGCCTGCTTATTCATGGAAAAATGATGGACCTAGGGAAAAGTGACATAAAGTTGGACAAAGGAAAGCTTATCAATATGGGAGCACTCTTTTTTTTTAATTTTTTAATGTTTATTTTATTTTTGAGAGAGACCAAGTGCAAGTGAGGGAGGTGCAGAGAGAGAGGGAGACACAGAAACCAAAGCAGGCTCCAGGCTCTGAGCTGTCAGCACAGAGCCCGACGTGGTGCTTGAACTCATGAACCATGAGATCATGACCTGAGCTGACGTCGGATGCTCAACCGATTAAGCCACCCAGGCGCCCCAATATGGGAGCACTCTTTCATGATGCAGTGTTTCACCCTGTGGCAAGGACCTCAGAAAACAATGTAGCTAATATGCTTCTGCTAGTTTGGGGCTTGGAAGCCAAAAACTTGCTGAAACTGATGTCCCATCTTAAATGATATAGCAATGCTGAATATCTGTGACAGATGGTAGAGAAAAGGATCAAAAGCCTCAGAACAGTATGCATGCTAGAGTGTCTGTACTTTGTAACTCCAGAAAATGTCAACCTATCATCTTGTATGCAAGGTCATAGAATGGACATACAGTTGACCTTTGAACAATGCGGGGGCTACAAGTGTCAAACCCCCGCAGTCAAATATTCATTAATAACTTTTGACTCCCCACAAACTTCACTGCTAAATAGCCTGTTGTTGACTAGAAGCCTTACCAATAATATGAAAAATCAATTAACACTATTTTGTATATGTATTATAAATACTGTATTCTTATAATAAATTAAGCTAGAGAAAAGAAAATGGTATTAAGTCATATGGAAAAGAAAATAGAATTACAGTACTACACTGAATATATTGAAAAAAATTCCACCCAGAAGTTGACCCATGCAGTTCAAACCTGTGTGCTGTTCAAGGGTCAACTGTACTGTTTTCCAAAGCAATAAGGCTCTCCCCTTTAGACAATAGCATCTCTGAAGGAGATGCTTTACTGGACTGGGCTCACCTATAGCAAGACCATGGTAGGATTTTGAACTGATAGAGACCAACTGGTAATACTTAGCCTTTAAAGCATGACCAGTACATTGATGATAAAGAGTGGATATGTTTGAAGGCAGCAGGCAGGCCTGACTTCAGAGAACTATGGAGACAGTCAATAGAACATAGGTCAAGACAGATGGGTAGCCAACAAGTATATCACTACAGTAATATAACAAAAAAGTTATGTATAAATAATTGTGATTTTAAAGCAAGTTGTCCCAATAAAAAGTCAATGGAATATCTCCTTGTATTCACCAGTCCTCCTCCTATAAAAAATGAATAACAGCAGACACCAATGGGCTATGACAAATTTAACCATATAGTAACTCAACTGAAAGCTATTGTGACAGATGTGGAATCTTTGCTAGAAAAAAAATGAACAAAGACTCAGGTACATAGTATGGGATCATTGATCTGGCAAATACTTTATTTTTAACCCCTCAAGAAGAAACAGAAGCAGTTTGTAACCACCTGGGATGGAAAATATATAGGCATTTACAATCTTGTCTCAGCCTATCTTAACCCTTCTGCTCCCTGTCATAATATAGTCCAAAGGGACCTAAACCACCTAGACATTCTATAGAATATTACATTGATCAGATCCAATGAGCAAGGAATGGCAAATAAATTGAAGGCTTACTAACACACATGTACTCCCAAAGATAAGGGATAAACACTATTAAGATTCAGGGGCCCACCATATCAGCGGAATATTAGGGAATTTAGTAATCTTCATGATACGGGGACATTACCTCCAACTTAAAGGATATATTATTCTATCTCATACCTGCTAGCACTTAAGGTGGAAGTACAACACCTAATAGGTTTCTTTGGGTTTTGAAAGCATTGTATTCATACTTGGTGATAGCTGTCCAACCATTCACTGAGTAACAAGAAAAGCTGTCACCCTTGAGAGTGTTCTGTAGCATGAAAGAGTTCCAGAGCCCAGGTCATGGTACATGTAATCCTGACACTTGGATCATATGTCTTGGCAAGATTTATTCCACTAGAGGTACCTCTGGTGGGAAAAGGAGCTGTTTAGAATTTATGCCAAGCCTCAATAGGAGAATCACAAGCTGAGTAAAAACCTAAGTTCTTACAATGGCTTATGAAATTTTGCATCATCTGTCCTCTGTCCTCTCTCTGACCTCAGTTTCTGTTATTCCCCCAACACCACTCATTCCAGTCACACTGGCCTCTGTGCTGTTCCAGGAATACTCCCAAAATAAGGCGTTTGCTATTTCCCTGCTGCCTGGAAGGCTCTTCTCCCAGATGTCTGTGTAACTAATTCCCTCACTTCCTTTAAGTATTTGCTCCAAGTCACCTTGTTAATAAGGTCCATCTTGTATTGTAACCTGCTCCCTTCTTCCATCAGCCCTCACACCCAATTTTCTGAATCTCTATTATCCTCCACTACTTTTCCTTTTTTTTTAAATAGCACATTACAAGTTCTAACATCTTCAGTATTTTACCTTTTTAAAAAAAATTTTTTTGCCTGTTTTCTGTGTCTCTTCACCGTTAAAACAGAAGGCAAAGATCTTTGTTTTGTTCACTGATATGCCCCAAGTGCCTTGAACAATTCCTGGCACAGAGTAGGTACTGAATACATTGGGAGTAAATTGGGAGAAGAGAATAATCACCACTTTGACTACAATAGCCTTTTAAATGATAGCCTTTTACTTCAGGAGAATATTGAAAGTAAGGGCAAAAAATAATACATGCATCTGAATAATTCCTAAGGGCATCTCCTAACCAAAGCAAAGAAAAACAATTCAAACCTGTGTGTGAGAAGAAATTGATAGAGTTGGTACAACAATGATACACTAAATTAACTGGTCTTCTGAAACCTCATTAACATCTATTGCATTTCTTATCTACAGCACAACATGGACATTATTGTTCATAGTGATGACTTAAGATTCTTAAAGGAAATGCTGTTAAAATACATTCCATGTGTACTCTTAAAAAGTCTGGGGAAGATAATGCAGGTATTCATTGCATTCATTTTGTATAATTAAAAACAGTTTGGTAAAAAGTATAATGTTTAATTTCTCAGTTAATATTTAGAAAATACTAATGTAGATTAGCACCTTTACCTGTAATTCTAAATAGGAGATACACAATGTCATGCTGTGAAATCTCAATTATCAGTGTATAGTTTTTCCAGTCTGTGGATTCTGTACCGTGTGCTTCAAATCACAGAGCAACTGCTCTGCACTACACGGAACATTTCTGAGTGTCAGATTCTGTCTCCATCTCTAACCTCTGCCTATCCAGGTGTTCCCACATGTGTAGGTTACCACCTGCAAATTCTGGAATTGGCAGCAGTCTAAAACTAATTCAGACCCAGCAGAATCCATACGAGATATTTCCATCCTGAGGCAATAACTTAATAAAAATCATGTTAGTGCCAGTGGGAGCCTTAGATACAATCTAATCCTATGGCATATAAACAGTCCTAAGTGGACAGCTCTCGGTACCAACAAAGGGTACAGAATGTTGGCTTGAAAGGCTGAATAGGACATCTCTGCTTTATTTCTTCAATTTTTTGTGCTTCTACTTGAGACATTTTTTTTCCAACCAGAGTTGGGGTTTTGTTTTTGTTTTTGTTTTTGTTTTTTAATTTAAAGCACTTCTAAGTTTTATTCTTTACAGATAAAGAACCAAAATTCTACTCTGGAAAGAGCCCCATGACTCAGGAAAAAATGGTCTTCAGTTTAATTCATGCATGAAATCATTTTTTATACTACAGTCTAAGTATTAGAAAGGTTCTGTAAATTTTCCTGAGGTTCATAAGACAGAGCCAATGAAAGGGATGGAAAAGTCTTTGTAATACATAATTTAAAAATGTAAAATCAATGATGTTTCAGGTTGCGAAAGCCAAAACCAGGAGGAGTAGTAAAAACCTAGAAGGTCGACATAAGGCTACAAAGCTACATGGGTAACTCCAAAACCTGTATCGCCAGTTCTGCACTTTCTTTAAACTCCAGCTGTCTCCTGGACCTCTCCTTTGGATACATAAGAGGATTCCCAAACTTTAATGCAACTTCCCCCAAGAAAACTCTTATTTTCTCCTTCAAATTCATCTCCCTCTGGGCGCCTAGATGGCTCAGCCGGTTAAGTGTGCAACTCTTGACTTCAGCTCAGGTCGTGATCTCACAGTTTGTTGGGACTGAGCCCTGAATTGGGCTCTGCACTAACAGGTCTGAGCTTGCTTGGGATTCTCTCTCTCCTCTCTTCTCTGCCCCTCCCCTGCTCTCTCTCTCTCTCTCTCTCTTAAAATAAGTAAATAAAATTAAATTCATTCATTCATTCATTCATTCATTCATCCATCTCCCTCAGTTTCCCCCAGCTCTATAATTAAAACTATAGACCCAGAAGCTCAAGACAAATATCTAGGGTAGATCCTATATTCTTAGTTTTCTTAGTTGCCTCACTGAATGTAAGAGCACACCTTGTCAATAATATCCCCAAACATATCACCAATATTTCTATTCTCTCCATTTTTACTGACCTACATCTAATTCCAAATCACCACCTTCCTGCAGCCAAAAACTTCAAAGCCTTTACCAGCTATCACTGCCTTTATTCTACTTATTCTGTGACCTATTCTTTATTTGGTAAGCAAATCTAAGTAACCAGTCAGTTATCCCCAATTGCATCATCACTGGCATGTACTCATCATTTAGAATTCATTAGTATTTATTTATGTATTTAATGTTTGCCTGCTCATATCGTTTCCTGAAAGGAAGGCTTCAGGGGCCACGCCTCCCTCATTCTCACTTCATCTGAAATACAGCTTAAAACATAATAGACACTCAACAATATTTTGTTGAATAAAAGAATAATAAAAAATCAAGTTATATGATGCTATAACCATGGCTTGATGTTTTTAAGTACCTATTTAGTAATTCTTTCATAACCATGGTGAACCTTTCTTAACATGACCAAGTTCACAACATGAAATGGACAAGGTTTAAAATACTGCCAGATAGATTATCGTTTGTTTTCAGTCAAACAGTGGCTAATTATGCAGACAGCGATAATTAAGGCTGTTTTGTTTAAAATAGAAAGATAATCTCTCTCACTGACTGCCTTATCCATTGTCAAGTTTCCTTTTTAGATGGGACAAAACATGGTGCAGGTAACATTGATTCCATTTGTATTTGCTTTAAGATCCCACATCTTTTGGTTATAATTTTGTCATTTTAAAATGCTTTACATATATTAATAATTTTATTTAAATAGCACATCTAATGATGCCTTGGGGATTTACTGCCAATATTGGCACTTGGTCCTAAGCCATAGCTATTCGGGGGAATACGTTCAGTTAAGGGGGGAAATAAGGTTAAAATTAAAAATACATTTTGTTTATGACTTCGAAGAATTAAATCTACTACATTTTTTAAAGATTGTTTCATCCCGTTGACCATACTGCTTTCAGAGGTTAAATCACCTGCTCAAGCTCTCATAGCTAGTGAGTGACTAACCTGGAGCTGGAACTGAGGACATTGATTAATTGATTAATCATCCACTTTATTTTAGGCCAAGTACCTCAGACTACAGAACACTGCAGACATTTATTGATCACTTATTGAACATCCAGTATATTTTAGGCAAAGTACCGCAGACTACAGAACACTGCAGAAATACCAAAATTGTCTATAGCTATATAAAATAAGGAAAGGTACATTTCAAAGTTTGCTTGTTACTGCTCAAACCACTTATACATATACCAACTCCCTGAATTTTGCATCTCACTTATTTGAAAACATTTCTTTTCTAATGACTCAATCTTGCTCTACTCCATCTCAGTGACTGATTGCCAGGCAACTGCTCCATTTTCTAAGAAATTTTGTTATATACTTTATATGCACTGTTATACTTAATATTTATGCTAAACCAGAGTAGACATTATAAATCCCATTTTTCAGGTAATGAAACAGATTTACAGACTGTAAGATCTATAGCTTACTATAGCTAGTGAGAAGTTGAGCTAAATTTTAATCTATCTCTACAGTTTATGCTTATACCCATCCAGTTACGGATTATTTTTCCTTAATCTTTGTACTTGAAAGTTTCCTGATTTTTAACTTCATCCATACTTTTCATTCTGAAATCCATATAAGAATTCTTGGTCTCTATATTTGCACTGTTGTTTTCAATATATGTTTTCAAGTTAATTCCCTGTATGAGGCATTTTTTTCCTCAGTCTATTACTATAGCCTTTGTCCTACAACCAAAGCCTGTGACCAAGCACTGCCAGTGGCAGTTATCCACAAGATATTTTTGGGTGTGCATAGATGAAATATGATTATGGTATTAACATATACAGAAAATAAATTGTAAAGGTGAATGATCAAAACACATAGCTACTTTAACAATACATATAAACACATTTCCACTAACAAAAATAACTGACATGAAGGACCAACACAAAGGAAGGTTACCTTTCTGTCCCATAATAACCCACTCTTAACCATTTTATTGATACTATAATTGATAAAAAAATATCAAAACCATCACTAATCTTCTTTTCCATAATAGATTTCTGAGGTTGTACCTGGTCTTTCTGGACCCTTTAATTAAGATAAATAAGCCCTGGCCAGCCTGTCTCCAATCTGGTCTTTCGCATTACAGACAGTAAGACAGATGGAGTTTCTGTTCTCATATCTATTTTTTTTTTTTTCAACTCACCCATAGCTTTAGGGTGAATCTCTTAAGGTTTGGTTTTCATGACTTCCTATTTATTTTGATTTACTATTTCTGGTAATAGTTTTGCTGATAATTTTTACTTCCCCTTCTTAAATTTTCTCCCTGGCTTCTGGATAGAGTTCTAAAACTGAACTTTGGGCCTCAAACTTTGGTGTGAAATCTCATCACTCATAGTCCATGCTCTCCTGAGTAGGAGGGGGAAAATGGTTCCTATCAGAATGGTGATATTTGAAGTGTGACTTAAGAATGATTTTCTCTCGGGCGCCTGGGTGGCTGAGTCGGTTGGGCGTCCGACTTCATCTCAGGTCATGATCTTGCTCATGGTTAGTGTGTTCGAGTCCCACGTCAGGCTCTGTACTGACAGCTCAGAGCCTGGAGCCTGCTTCAGATTCTGTGTCTCCCTCTCTCTCTGCCCCTCCCCCACTCACGCTCTGTCTTTCTCTGTCTCTCAAAAATAAATAAATGTTTAAAAAAATTAAAAAAAAAAGAATGATTTTCTCTCACACTTTGAGGGCAATGGAAAGGAGCCTTAGTCCTATAAATAACAAAGAGGAGAGGTTTCTTCATTTTAACACATTATGAACACAGTGACTGATCAGTAAAACAATTTGCTCTTTCTACTTGTTTTTCCATTAGACTAGTGCTCTGTGTCTTTAAATTTTAATGCATTCCTAAAATAGAATAAAACATTAAATAACTATAACAACAAGAAGCATATACTCACAGACTCCCTATGTATAAATAAATGCAGACTACTGAGTACAACAATATTCTTTTGAATCATCTCTTAAGGCTCCATATTCATCGACCTGAGTAAAACTCCTTTAGAATTCAATCAAGTCTGAAACTTCATATGTTAAAAACAAATAAACAAATAAACATATGGCTTTCATCAATTTAAATTAATCTTGTTTTTTCAAATTTTAGTTTCCCATTATTTAGGCACGTAAAGTCAGAGACAAACATAAATGTATTCACAATAACCAACCTATGAATAATGAACAGGACGATTTAAATTCCCCTTTTTAGAAAACGGCCAAATAAAACTTCAAACTGAAGACCCAGGTCATATTATTTTAATGACATCTATTTGAGATTTATCTTGAGTATGTCCAGTTTCACACCAAGTGGCTGGATAATTCAACAGCCCACCTGCAGAAGGTTCCTGCGCACATAAAACTCACAGCCAGGACTCATTTCCTATTCACTTTTAGAAGCAATTTAAGCATTGATTTTAATGTTTAAAGGCAGCTTGAGTTCCAGATACCCAGATGCCTAATTTTTATGCTGCATTTTTATAAGAACATGGTCCCATTTATGGGTTCCTGTGAACAAGTTTCAAGTTTGATTTTTGGAGAAACAGACAGATAAAATTTGGGGGCCCAGGTGTATGTGTGTTTTAAATGGTACCCTGTTAGTCTGAATTATCTTCTGGTAAAACTCAGGATTTCATTATTTGTTCAACAATCTGTATATTATAGACACCTGCAACTTTGTGTGTGTGTGTGTGTGTGTGTGTATATATATACATATACATATATATATATACACATACATACTTAACAGCTATAGTAAATGCTAAGCAGAAATATCAAATTTAACTTTACTTTCATCCTTAGACTGTATATTAAGGGGAATATTATAAAAATTACACTAAAAATTTAAGCAGGGACCTCTTTGAAATTGGAAAACAACAACTGAATTCAATTCTAACTTTCTTTCTGCATGAAGGTAATAGAATCTAACTAGAAATCAAAGTTCCCATTCCACTAAATCAACGATTATAATGTATGACTCAACGTTTCAAACTAGACATCACATCACATTATGATGGATGAAGGAAAATCCCCATTCTTTTCATTCAGGGCCTGGAAGACATGAATAGAGACATGCAAATCTTACTATTTTTACTTTAGACAAAAAGATACAGGTTGAGTGAATATCAAATGAATGTCAGAATGAAACAGTAAAACAAAATTCTCATGTTCTGTACCCACTCTTGAAAAGACATCAAAATCTAAATCTTACTTTCTGTGCTATAAAACAGTAGTTTTCTTGGTTTTCGAAATACAAATTATGTAAGCATCAAAAGAAATGCCAACATGTAACACAACAAGGCCTAAAAGACACATTAAAAGATGCTTAACATCACTCGTCATCAGAGATATAGAATCAAAACTACAATGAGATAGCACCACACACCTGTCAGAATGACTAAAATAACACAAGAAACAACAGGTGTTGGCACAGATGTGGAGAATAGGAAACCTTCTTGCACTGTTGGTGGGAATGCAAACTGGTGCAGCCACTCCGGAAAACATCATGGAGGTTCCTTAAGAAGTAAAAAATAAAACTACCCTACAATCCAGCAATTGCCCTACTAGGTTTTAACCCAAAGGATACAAAAATACTGATTCAAAGGGACACATGCACCCCGATGTTTACAGCACCATTATCAACAATAGTCAAATTATGGAAAAGAGCCCAAATGCTCATTGACTGATGAACGGGTAAAGAAGAGATGGTATATAAATGTATATATATTTACTCAGCAATCAAAAAAATAATTCTTGTCATTTGTAATGATGTAGATGGAGATAGAGGGGATTATACTAAATGAAGTAAGTCAGAGAAAGACAAATACTATATGATTTCACTCATATGTGGAATTTAAGAAATAAAACAAATGGACACAGCAGGGGAAAAGAGAGAAGCAAATCATAAGAGACTCTTAACTATAGAGAATAAACTGAGGGGTTCTGGTGGGGAGGTGGGGGGATAGGTTGAATAGGTGATGGGGATTAAGGAAGGCACTTGTTGTGATGAGCACAGGGTGATGTATGGAAATGTTAAATTACTATATTGTACACCTGAAACTAATATTACATTATATGTCAATTAACTGTAACTTAAAAACAAGCTTAAGAAAATAAATAAAACATAATAATAAATAAAAAATAATAGGGCCTTCCTTATTATGGCAGAAATAACTATTAAATGCTAATGCTAGGTGGCCTGAGAGACAGTAGATATGCACTAGGTTATGGCTATTAATTCTACTCCTGGAGCAGTTTTGGGATTTGGGATCCCCAATCTGTATATTCTTAGATAGTTACATTTGATCTAGATATGGAGGATCAAATCTGGGTCCAAACATCTTCTAAATGTAGTGAAACCACTTAATTATATATTAAGTATTATATTTTACAGTAGAAGTAAAGATGCATGCTACATACATAGAAAAACTATGAAAATATGTTTAGAAAGAAAAGGTGTATTTCTATTTATTTATGGAATCAGTTGATATAACAGCATCTTTAATCCCAACTAGCAGATATCTATTTTTTCTCTGCTTGTCAAGAATCCCAGTGGTCCCTTTCAATTTCAAAGGAATTCTAAAAATAATATCTTAAACTTCTCAACAAGATTATACATAAATCCTATGACAGTCCTCTTAATTATCCTGCTGATTGCTCTATTCCCACCCTGATCCATTTTGGGATTACCTTGAGATCAGTTTCAATACCTACAATATATTCAGGCTGCCTAATTTCGGGGTTCCAAAGAATGCTCTCTATAGTTCTCTGTAAATGTATCAGAGGAAAAACTGTGTATGGCTCTTCTATTTCTGAAGATGCATTTCTTACATCATATTATATTTAAAAGTATGTGTTATATACTACAAAGAGTTATAATGAAGGAAAAGAGATGAGAATTGTTGATAACATGGAGCTCAGAATATATATATATTTAATATAATATTTAGAATATAATATTTAATATAACTGATAAATGAAAACAATTGAGTATCATATATTATTTTATGGTATTAGCATTATTATAGTTGCTACAAAGGGAAGTCACATGCAAGATGTAATCCCTGCACCAAAGAACTTACAACTGAGTTGAAAAGGAAATAACATATCTCAGTAGACAATTTAAGATAGTAGTTAATATCAAATTCCAAAACGTATATTTCATGCTAAAAGTGTTCAGAAATACTTTCCATTTGGTAGCATAATACCATTGGTTTCATTTATAGGAGTAGTTTAGACGTTTACTAAAGGTGTTATCTTAAAATGTTATTTTCATTCATAGTTATAAATTCAGTTAGGACACACACAGAAGCAGAAATGGGTAGGAGGTATTAGATGGCTAAATCAAATAATTATTATAACTGAAGACTGAAAATAAGTGGATTCCAATTGTATCTTGAATGTCAGTCTATTTATTTCAACTATTTACTGGGTACATATACAGGGTGACCCCTAAAGTCACAGAGATTAACAAAAGCAATGTGACCTAAAAGATTACAGAAAGTTCTTCAGATCAAGATATGAATGGGATTTTTAAAATCTAATTATAAAGCAGATTAGAATGGGGAAGAGGTTTAATAAACGTCTACTAAATATTGGATTTCTTACAACGTTTCACATTTTTTTGGATCCAACATAATTGTATGGTTACCCATCACATACACTTGCTCATTCAAATCTCAGAATCTCACAACAACCCTTTCAATTGGAACAGTCACCACTGCTACCAAGTGTTTTACATATAACCTAGAATCAGAAAATTTAAGTGAGTTGTCACAGTTAAACAGCCAAGACTTAATTATAGACACTGGCTGGGACACACTGTGCTCTTAGAAATAAAAGCTGCAAAACAATCTTAAGATCTTTGAATTATTTTTTTCTCTTTTGTCCACTGTTTCAGAATAAATCAGAATAACAGTAGAGTCTTAAGAAGGAAGTCAGCTAATCAACAGTGTAACTGAAGGCAAGGACGCTTTTGTATAGTTGCAAAAGGCAGGTGGGAAAGTAGAATATTCTTTCTTCTAGTAAACCTCTGATTACCTCTCAGAATCTACTTACAATGCAAATGAAAAGGGTGCAGAGAATTCTCTCAGCATTATGCTTTACATTTAAACGCATTTCACTTCATTGCCAACACACCAGGTTCACTGTGCATAACAATGAGTGTCATTGGCAATGGATTTTATACATTCTATAACTACAAGCAATAAGTCAAATCCTTTTAAAGCCTATGAAAAATTAATGTTTAACAAAAGCAGCATAGTAATTCTGTTATTCATTCCTGCATTAGGTTCATTTGTTCTACTTTGTTATTTCAATCTGGTAAACAGTTTCTTCATGCTTTTGCACTTATCTACCGTATTATGAGTTTATTTTGTCTTCTTAATTTAAAATTGAACAGTGTGACATCCTCTTTAGTTCTGATACAGCGTTGCACAATTTTTCAGTTACCTTGCTTATTTTCTAATCAAGTAACACTGTTACTGGACACTGTTATTTAACATTTGATCCAGCCAGTGAGAAACCAAAATATGAATACTTTATAGGCAGTTGCATAGAAAGTAGATTTGGGGAAACATGTGAGGGAGGCAGAATAAAGACATTGTGTATGCCAACAGTATGTCCTTCACATACTTCTCATGTCAAAGTTGAGGGCCCTAGCCCATCCTATACTATATTTACCCATGATTCTGGGCTGGATTTATATCCATGCCCATTCAATGGGCACTTTCTACATATTGCTCACAGTTGTTTAATAAATTTTAAATAATACCAATATGCAATTTTTATTCAAGATGCCAAAAAATATTTATGTTCTTTAAGCCAAAATAGATACCTCTAGGCATCTAAGTCATAGAAATATTCTTAACTATAAGGAGAAAAGTATGCCCAATATTTATCTCAAAATTATTTATACAAAATATTGGAAAGAATGTCAATGTCCAATAGCAGCGAAATGTCAAGTACATCATGAAACATCTAAAATGATGTGAATAAGAAATATTCAATCACATAGGAATCTAGTCTAGTGGTTGAGTACAGGTCTGACTGGACTTTCTGGGTTCTCCTACAAACTGCGTTCACAAAATATCTCCCACAAACCACTAATGTGTGATCTTGAGCAAGTTATTCTGTGACACTTTTTTCTCAGCCCTTAAACGACAAGTGTAACTGCCTTATAGATTATTGTGAACATAATGAATACACGTTAAGGTCTTTGAACAGTGCTTAGGAAGTAATGAATGCTCAAAACAGATGAGCTATTATGAATATTTTATAACTGTAATGTAATTAATATTAATGATTTGAAATAATAAAACAATTGAAATAATTACAATTGAGATTGTCAGTGATTGTTTTATTTAAATTTTTTTGGGGGGGGCGCCTGGGTGGCTCAGTTGGTTGAGCGTCCAACTTCGGTTCAGGTCATGATCTTGCGGTTCGTGAGTTCGAGCCCCACATCAGGCTCTGTGCTGACAGCTCAGAGCCTGGAGTCTGCTTCAGATTCTGTGTCTCCCTCTCTCTCTGTCCCTTCCCCATTCGTGCTCTGTCCCTCTCTGTCTCGAGGGGCAGAGAGAGGAGGAGACACAGAATCTGAAGCAGACTCCAGGCTCTGAGCTGTCAGCACAGAGCCCGACGCGGGGCTCAAACTCACGAACCGCAAGATCATGACCTGAACCGAAGTCGGACACTCAACCAACTGAGCCACCCAGGCGCCCCAGTGATTGTTTTATTTAAAATTGGTTACCTTCATACTTTTTTTATTTTTTTAGTATTTTTATAAATAAATCAGTATTTTATAATAAAACTTAAAAATGTGAAAATACACTTAACAATTACTCTAAATGACAAAAGCCAACCCCATCACAGCCTGTCAACTAACCACTGATTCCTGGATTCTTTTGTATATAAAAATTTTGGAAGCAGGACTTTGGAAGCAGACTTCCTACAGGACTGTTTTAGCCAAGATTCACTGGGTCACACTGTGCTTTAAAGAACCAAAAAACAAAAAGCACTATCTCAAACTAAGGGAGAAAACACTGTACTCATCCTAGTTTCTCAGGAACCCAGAATGATGAAGCAACCACCATCTCAAAGTTCCATTAATGTACAAGAAAAAGGAGTTAGAGACAACCTTGTGCTGGCAATTAAATCATTTGGCTTGGATGTGTCACACTCCCTCTAACAACTCATTGGTCAGATCGAGGCACAATGCGAGAGCCTTGATGTGGCAGAAAGATTTTCCCTTCTTTCACAAAAGCATGTTAAAGATTAGAAAGTTAAGGATTGTGTCTAGCAGTCTAAGATTTAAATGCCAATTGGCTAGAGATTCTACCATAAGAATACTAGTTATACCCACCAAAATGATGGGCTCAGGGCACCTGGATCGTTCAGTTGAGCAGCTCAGGTCACGATCCTAGATTGTGGGATGGAGCCTCACATTGGACTATGTGCTGAGCGTGAAGCTACTTAAGATTCTCTCCGTATCTTCCTCTGCCTCTCTCCCCCATGCTCTTGCACTCTCTCAATAGAAAAAAATATGTAAAAAATTTTTAATGTTTATTTTTTTGAGAGACACAGAACACGAGCTGGGGAGGGGCAGAAGGAGAGGAAGACAGAATCCAAAGCAGGCTCCAGGCTCTGAGCTGTCAGCACAGAGCCCAATGCAGAGCTTGAACCAACAAGCTGCGAGATCATGACCTGAGCCAAAGTCAGATGCTTAACTGACAGAGCCATCCAGGTGCCCATCAAAAAAAAAAAAAAAATTAATTCCCTCTCCCTCTGTTCCTCTCCCCAGTTTGTGCTTTCTCTCCCTGTCTCTCTCTCTCTCTAAGGGAAAAAAATATATATATATAGGCTCAGTAAAACTTAACCAAAAAATAAAGGAGGTCAAATGATTGAAAAGAGGCTGGTGAACTTCAGATTTAATTAAGAGGACAAAGAGAAATTTTTCAATATGCCACCAAGCTCTATACTTCTGAGTTTAACTGCAAATGTCAAAAGTCAAGCAGGGAAAATAGCAAAAGAAAAAAATCAATAACACAAAAGTAGATGAAGTAATAAGTACAATACAAGGTAAAAGTAGCACAAATCTACCAGAAAGCGAGTATTTCTGTCTCAGAGCTATCTTAAAAGGTCCAGGAACAATGTCCTCTTTCTCCAAGTGCCAGAAAACTTCATGTTTGTATTTCATGTCTATATTAGTAGAATTAGTTATTTGGTATTCCTGGGCATGGTCCCAGCCTTCTGTAACTACCTAGTCAGTAGCGGAAAATACAATTACCTGTTGCCCTTACTTTCTCATTTGTAAAGTTACTTTATTGGGTTGAATAACATAAAATTCCTTTGAATTTGATAATTTTAAACAAAAGGTTTAGATTAAAATCAGTTCTCTATTCCCTTCTACCTGTCCAATAAGTCTGAGTTGATTATTTCTTTCTACTTCCTATCTTCATCCAGTTTCCTATAATCTGCAGTCTCACGGTTTTTCTCCTATATTTCTAGGGGCTCCTTCTCAATCTTCTGCTTACCTGCAAACTCTAAAAGTTGAAGCACCCAAAGTTTCTCTTTAAATTTCTTTTTTATATTCATTCTAATGTCCACCAAACCTTTGGTGAACTCATAAATGGGTTTAAATACTCTGATAACTCCAAAATTGGTACTTGAGCCCACAGTTCTCTGCTCCTCTGGCTTATGTAACTAACAGCTACTTGGCATCTCCCCTTGAATGTCTAATAAGATTATCAAATCAACATATCAAAAACTGAGCTCCTGATCACCCCCTATCACCTACGATACACATACACCTTGTAAATCTATTTCTCCATCTCTGCTAAAGACAATTTTTTTTTCCAAGTCAGAGACAACATGAAACACAATAGGTTATTTGGTAAGCCAAAAAAGTCTTTGCTTTCCAGGTAGATTACTCAAAAGGTTAAACATACAAACAAAAACCTTTTACAATCTCTAGTCAAGAGCAGACCAAAACTCCAAGAACACTTTGTCCTTTTAATAGACATAAAATCAAATTCTAATTTTGTACCAGTATACTTCTGATATTAAAAATTCATTCTTTTAAAAATTTAATAAATTCATTTTAATCTAGACCAGCTTGACTATACATAAAATTCCATCCCAAGGTTCCTTTTCCACAAACCTTCTACAATCTTTTTTGTTGTTGTTTCTTTATTTTGAGAGAGAGAGAGAGAGAGAGAGAGAGAGAGAACACTCAAATAGGGAAGGGGCAGAGAGAGAGAGAGGGAGAGACAGAATACCAAGTAGGCTCAGTGCTGTCAACATAGAGCCCAACACAGGGCTCAAACTCACTAACTGAGAGATCATGACCTGAGCCAAAATCAAGATTTGGACACTCAACTGAGCCACCCAGGTGCCCCCTACAACTTTTTTATATGCATTCAGATTTTGTCTTTTTTGTTTTTCCCTGTCTTTAATTTTTTTTTTAATTTTTGTTGTTGCCGTTGTTGTTTTCATTTTCCTTTTTCACATTCTGGAACAATTAGTGTATCCCTGCCTATTTTTCATACACAGTTGTTTCCTCTCATGCTTATTAATTCTAAGTAGTTTAAGTACATATATTGATAAGAATGCTTATTCCTAGTGAAAACTAGAAGTAAGAAATTGTGGACTATTACACTAGCATTCTGTGGATTGGCAAATTTATAAATATATTTTATAAATTCTAGAAGTATATTCTCCCTTAGTAAATTTTTCAGTGTGGCACAAAACGTGTTTACTAATAGATCCAAATATTTCTAGTCCCTCTGTAAATGCAATGCAAAAGTGGATAAGCCTATATTCAGTAATTAACATTTAAATATTTCATCTTATTTGGGAAGAATGTAGATATTCAATGAATATCATTGAACTTATATCAATATAACTTTAAGGTTTTAAGTTACCAAAAGACTTAGAAACTATTTTAAGTGCATATAATAAAGTATACTTATTGTTGAAAGTTCATTTATAAACTTTCACTTTCATCTGTATGTGTTCTTCATAATTATGTTTAGATTATTATGAAAATTTCATGAGACTAAATAGCTTAACCATAATCTAAAACTCCCTTTCTTGCTGACAAATTCTGTAACAGAGATAACATGAGCTTATTTGACTCATAATAAACCTAAGTAAAATAGAAGTATTATACTTAATGCTGATAAATCTAAAGACATGTCTGTCTTAACTAAACCAATAAACTTAAATTAGCTTGTATTTACCAAATATTATCCAAGATAATGTGAACTTGAAAAACATTTGGGTTAGTTTCTATATTTTCTATGCAAATACTTGATTTATATAAATGTCTTTAAGCCAGTTAAATAGAACTCTTTAAAAATTAATTTTGGCAATACCCCCAAGGTAGGGGAAAAAGGAACATTACTATAATATACACACAATCATACACAGACCTATAGACAGACACAGAAATCTTAGAGCTTTTAAAATTTTACTCATTGGCTCTGCAAATGTAAAACTCACTAATTTATAATAGGACTTTAGGATACAAATTGTGGTTCTAAGCCCTAGACTGGAACTAGAGACTAACCAGGCTAAGGACTGGTGCAGTATGATGGCACAGGGTTTAGCATAAGCAACTCCATTTTGGGTTTGTTGTCTTTTTTTACACTGACCTCTTAACTGTTCTATGCTTTAGGCAATTTGCACTTGTTCTTTCCTCATATATTTGCATGACTTACTTCCTTTTCACCTTCAGGTCATTAATAAAATGTCGCTTTCTCAATGAAATCTTTTCTGACTGCTGTATTTAATTTTGTAAAAACTTTACTACCTTCTATGCAACTCCCTACCCTCCTTCCAAAATCCCTTTTGTTTTTTTTTTCTTTATGACATATCACCATTTCCCATACCATTAACTATTTACTTTGGTGTTTGCCTGATTTTCCTATTAAATGAAAGCTCCTATGAGCAATAATTCTTTTTTTTTCTGGTTTGTTCACTGTCGTAAATTCACTGCCTAGAAAATATTGGTATATACCACATTTTTGTGATGATTGACTGAATTATTTCTGCTCAATAGAAATATTTTGAACAGTGATGGGAGTATAATTTAAATGTTATTTATAATTTTATATTTTATTTTAATATGTTTATGAATATTTTAGCTGCTTCCATAGTATTTTAATTTACAAAGAATAGTTAACTCTACCCATGGGAAGGTTTTCATGTTAAATCAGCTTGCTATTAATTTAGGAATGCCTAAAAGTCCTCTGATTTGATATTCTTAAAACCAAAACTATAATAACAGAAAAAAAATTACATAGCTAAAATACATACTTCTTACTTCTTCTTGTATCACTGAAAAACTTAAGTTTTTCTGCAGTACAGGACACTGAGTAAATGTTGATCAAATATTATGTTGTTTCACACAAATATTGGATTCAAATCCAGAGATACTTCAATCTACTTATAAGTTAGGTTCAAAAATGAATATGCATGGCACATATGGTCACAATTCCTTTCATAATTTTATAAATTACTCTTAAAGAATAAAAAAAATCTAACTGTTGAGTGATATTTTATATAAATATATAAGCTAACTGGTAGTATTTAGCAGAATACATATATACATTCTAAGAATTTAAAAATATATATAAGCAAGTGATTATATATAGTTGAATAGAGTTAAAGGAACATATGTTGGAATTCTACTGTTCAGATATAGGATATTTATAAACTAGAATATTTGGATTATTTCCTAGAAATTTTAGAAATGACTCAGATCTCTGAATATGATTCAAAGGAATGATATAAAACTTGGTAAAGTTAAGGCTAAAATCAACAACATAAAAACAACAGGTGTTGGAGAGGATGTGGAGAAAGCGGAACCCTCTTGCACTGTTGCTGGGAATGCAAAATGGTGCAGCCACTCTGGAAAACAGTGTGGAAGTTCCTCCAAAGATAAAAATAGAATATCCTATGACCCAGCAATTACATGATGAGGTATTTACCCAAAGAATACAAAATTACTGATTTGAAGAGCACATGCACACCAATGTTTATAGCAGCATTATCAATAATAGCCAAAGTATAGAAAGAGCCTAAATATCCATTGACTGGTGAATGGATAAAAAAGATGTGGTATATATATATATATACAATGCATATATATACTATACTCAGTCATCAAAAGGAATGAAATCTTGAAGTGCCTGGGTAGTTCAGTTGGTTAAGCATCTGACTCGGTTTTGGCTCAGGTCATGATCTTACTGTTTGTGAGTTTGAGCCCCACGCCTGTCTCTGCACTGACAGTACAGAGCCTGCTCAGAATTCTGTCTCTCTCCCTTTCTCTCTACCCCTCTCCCCACCCCCAAATAAATAAATAATCTATTAAAAAAAGAATGAGGGGCAACTGGGTGGCTCAGTTAGTTAAGCATCCAGCTCTTGGTTTCAGCTCAGGTCATGATCTCATGGTTCATGAGTTTGAGCCCCACATGGGTCTCTGTGCTGACATTGTAGAGCTGCTTGGGATCCTCCTTGGGATCCTTGGGATATCTATTTTGTACTTAGTAACATAACTTTGTGTGTAAAATTGAAAAGTGAACATAGTTTATTAATTCATAGGAGAATTCTCCATTATAAATTGACGATATACAAAGCCAATAATACAATTTCAGACAACAATAAGAAGTTGAGTTACTGAGATGAAAAAACTCTCTCTGTCCTTCCCCTGCTCACTCTCTCTAAATTAATTAATTAAATTAAAAAAATAAAAAAATGAAATCTTGCCATTTGCAACATCGATGGAGCTAGAGTATATTATGCTAAGTGAATTAAGTCAGTCAGAGGAAGACAAACACCATATGATTTCACTCATATGTGGAATTTAAGAAACAAAACAGATGAACATAGGAGAAGGGGTTAAAAAAAAGAGAGGTAGGCAAACCATAAGAGACTCTTAACTATAGAAAACTGAGGGTTGATGGAGGGAAGTGATCATTGGATAGGCTAAATGGGTGATGGGTATTAAGGAAGGCATTTTTGATAAGCACTGTGTTTTATGTAAGTGATGAATCACTAAATTCTACTCCTGAAACCAATATTACTCTATATGTTAACCAGAATTTAAATAAAAGCTTGAAACAAAAACAAAGTAAATAAATAATAAAAAATTGCCTGATTCAGCAAAAAAAAAAGAACTAAAAAAATAAAACTTAGCAAAGCTAAAATAATAAAATGTAAACTTCTACTAAATAAGCATATATTGAAATGATGGAAAAAGGTTAGTAATCTATTTTATGGACATAATGATTTAAAAATCTTTCTAATAAAACTGTATGATGGTTGATCATTTTTATCACCAAATTCTTACAGTTGACCACCAAATTTGATTTTGTTGTGGCTCATCACATTAATATTTATTTATATGCAGTATTCTCACAGATTTAATAAGTAATACGATCTTCAACAGAGACAAAAACATAAATTTCATATTTGATATTAAAGTTGTTTAATATAACTAAAGTTTCATTGAGGCTAGTTTAGTAGGTAGCTGTTTAATATGTTTAAAGAGTTACTTAAATAAGTTTATATATTTTAAGGTATTTGTTCTGGCTAAAATTAATTTAAAAAGCTATATTTTAAAAGGTTGTAAAATTAGACACTGAAAACAGAGGTTCTTATTTCACTATGTAATGCTGTTAAACTTTTAAAAGCAGAATTACCATGTGAGTAGCCAAGTTCCTTTATAACGTATTAATCTGAAAAACCACATAAACTGTACACTTGCAACCTGGCACCTTAGAGTATCTTTCCCAATCCAAACACTGTTCCCCAAATAGTGTTTCATAGAGATTTAAAAACTCATAAAGATTTTCAAACTCAGTTGGTGGTCCCTGCATCTTTCAATGGTCCCATTTCCTTGTACATTAAAATTGTAGCTAAGGTAATTCACGCAGAGAAGACTAAGTTATAAATATATGTTAAGACCTCACAATATGTCAGATACTATGCTACGAGCACTATATACATTATCAGTTTTAATCTTTACAAAAATACTTAGAGATAGTAAGTTTATTCCAGTTATAATGATGACTCAATTAGAGACCTCTCACCTAAACACAGGCTTCCAGAAAGAGCCTCAATTTCTGATTAGGTTACTACTTTCAGTGTCTGCCATTAGGAATAATAACAGCAAAAGTGATTCAGTGCCAGGCACTGGGCAATATGGTTTACACACTTTATGTTATTTATTTATCCCAATAACCTCAAAAGATAAGTGCTATTATATTCTCCTTTTATAGAGAATGAAGCTAAAGCTCATGAAGATTATGTAAATTTCCCAAGTTTACACAGTTAGAAAATGGAAGTGTGAGAGCGCCTTTCAGCTCTCTCAAACCAAAATTGCAATCAGTGGGTCTGCCTCCCTTCAAAGTTGTAGCGCTTAATGGCTAACTCAGAAGATTCCAACCACATCCAGGAAAACTACAGGAAAACTGTAGGAAACTACAGGAAAAAAACAGTCCAGTACTTCTACTGCTGTGTGACTGCTTTCTTCATATGAAATAGGAATAGGAAGAAATCATTCCTCAAAAGACTGTTGTGGGGTTTAAATGAGAAATTCATTCAATGCACTTAGCACACCATCACTGAGGAACCCCCACCTTACTCCCTCCACCAACAGAGGAGTAATAAAAACTCTTTCCTCATCATGGTGAAACATAAAGTCAAACTTACTGTCAAGCTTTGCCACAGATTTGTCCCTAAAAAGACTGGGCTTAGAGTCAGATAACTGGTTAAAAGGCATAAACGCTTTGGGACCACAACATAGAAAATAATAAAACCACAGAACACCCAGAATGTAAGTCAACTCATACTGACAAAAATACCAACCATTTGGCTTTAGAATTTCATTAGAAACTTTACCAGAGTATGTATCTCAAGTAACAACTCAACTGTATTTTATAATTAGGGTATCTATTTTGTATTTAGTAACATAACTTTGTGTGTAAAACTGAAAAGTGAACTTGGTTTATTAATTCATAGGAGAATTCTCAATTATAAATTGACTATACAAAGCCAATAATACAATTTCAGACAACAATAAGGAGTTGAGTTCCTGAGATGAAAAAACGTATTATTTATTCATAGTCCACCATGTTCCAAAAATACCTAACTCATAATCCTTCTTATAAACTATATAAAACCAAGCAAAATGACATAAATTATAAATGCTTATGAAAACAGAAACTTAAAATATTTCAAATAACTGTACATATTTGATACCATACTTCTTTGGCTAAGGGATTAATTAAAATTTTACTGAGAACTAACCCCTCTGTTTTGCAACAGTTGTCACAGACTATTTATCATGCTATTTTGGCGAAGTTGTTTTTTATTCTCAAAACAAATAACAAAACAAACACCTGTCTGCTTTTTTATTTGATAAGCACTATCCATTTTGTTTTCTTTGTTTTTTTTACAGCTCAAAATACATTTTCATGGCAATGGAAATGTTAATGAAAACAATAAATATTTATTGAGTTCCTACTAGAGCAAGATGTGTTGCCAGGTCCTGAGGGGAACAGAAAGGTAAATAAGATTTGCTTTGTGACTTCTAAGATTTTACCATATCATCTGTCTGAAATGTAGGCTACATGATGAGACGGAATGGAAAATTAGATTGGAAGGAAAACTAGGGCCAGATCAGGACAATTCTTCCATTAAGAAGAATTGATTAAGATTTTGGATTTAACTATATCATCAGGAGATTTAGTATCAGATAGACCTGGTTTGAATCTGCATACTTCTATCTGGTTAGCAGTGAGATACTAATACAGCCACTATAGGATACTCTCAGATAATATGTTATTTTAAGCTTTAGCTCAAAATAGGGACAGTACTGACTTCTTTTCAGTTTTTGCAGCCATTATTCTCCCACTTTCCCTTCAAACTTCCCATATTTCTAAAATGTGATATCCCTTAATTTTTTCACTCCATTAACTCCTACCCTTTTAGATGTTAACTAACACTTAAATACTCAGAAAATTTATCCATGACATTATATCCATGATGGATCAGTTTCCTTTTTAAAAGCTTACAGTACTCTGTTTCCTTACTTGAAATTATGTTTCTATAATTTATTATATAACAGAATCTGTAATCACTGGGGACAGGGGGTGCTTACTAAGGTGATTTTCTTTTGGTCTACCATGCATTCTTTTTCCTTCCTTCCTTCCTCCTTTTTGTCCCTCCTTGTTCCCTCCCACCCTTCCCTTCAAGGTCAGGCATGATGAAAAGTGTTTGTTACTAAAAAGACCCATCACCCAATTAATATGGTTAAAGATCATAAGATGACAAGTTAACAAGTGACAAGTTAAGAACTGTTTATCCTAGTTAAGTTTATTACATATACAATTTAGTCCATTCAAGATGTATTTATTGCATTCCTATTTTGTGCCTAATTCTGTGAGAAAACAAAATGATATAATCTTCAAGGTTTTCTTGGCAATAAGTACATACATATATAATAAATGAGAAATACAAAGGAATATATAATCAAATAACCATACATATCTGCATTATGTTCCTAGCATATTGTCAGCACTCAACAAATATCTGTTCAATCGGCTGATAAATCCAAATGACTAATAACATAAACTCAGATGGGGAAAAAAATCAATATGGACTAGAATACTTGGAACGTTTTCACGGGAAAATGACTTTTCAGTGAGATCTGGAGATGGGGGTAAAATTTAGCTGAGTAGCTTATCATTCATTTTCAGTGCTTAGAGTAGTAACTGCACATAATAGATATACAAAAAATATTTAGAAAAAAAACAGAATTGCCAGTACTCGAAGCCCTAATAGAAATGTATTTTAACATAGTTTAGATTTTAAAATCTATGTTGAAAAATTAAGTCCATGAGAAATACATTTCTAGTGAAAAGAAAACAAGACATAATCAGATTTAAGATTTCAGGTATAAATTGCAAAATGCTAATCAGTATTAAAATAGACTAATTCTGTGAAAGCTCTTCAGAAAGAATATTAACAAACCAATACTATATCAGGTAAAATATAAACATTAGGAAGCTCATGGTATAATGAAACCTACCAGGGAGACGATATTTTACTTAAAAATGCAAATTACTGAGATAACTTTCTTAAACTAAAATAACATAAAATAACAATAGAATAATATTTTGTTTATAAAAAGTAATTGCTTCCAGGTCTCCAAATATATAATCATGACCTGCACATTATAATTTTCAAACACCACAAATTAAATAAGTAAATCTCCCGGTCTCTGGCATGAGAGACCTTAGATTTAAAATACAGCTTTTAGATTGTCTCTATACAGGAGTAAAAATGAGAACAATATTTTAAAAATTGAACCATCAAAAATGTTTTTTCTCCTTATTTTCCTCCTCTGAATTGTTAGAGAACATTTTTGTTTCATTTGAATAACATCTGAAAAGAAAACATGCCAAAAGAAACTAAACTAGTAGTAGAGTTTAATCCTGAATCCGCATTTTAGATTTAAAATCAACAAAGAAATATAATAATTTATTATTTGATTTAAGTTTATAAACACTTGGGAAGCATCTAAAACGTTCTGAGGAGAAAGTAAGGTAAGGAAATAAAATTATTTTCTGTGATTACCAATCACAAAGTCTTCTATGTTTATCATTCAAACAAGTCCCCCCCTTTGTTTTGTTTGTTTTGTTCTTTTAAATACATTGAATTGCATATTGGTCAAGAAAGGGAAAAAAACTGATAATTTTTTTCTATACCAGCTCACACTATCAGTATTAGCTGTCCTTTAATGTTTATCTATTTCTGAGACAACACACACACACACACACACACACACACACACACACAGAGAGAGAGTGAGAGAGAGAGAGAGAGAGGGAGGGAGGGAGAGAGGGAAGGAAGGAGGGTGGGAGAGAGAGGCAGAGAGAGAGAGAGGGAGAGAAGAATGGGGAAGGGGCAGAGAGAGAGGCAGACAGAGAATCCCAAGCAGGCTCCCCTGTCAGCTCACAGGCCAACATGGGGCTTGAACCCAGGAACAGTGAGATCATGACCTGAGCCAAAATCAAGAGGGGAAGCTTAATCGACTGAGCCACCCAGATGCCCCAGGTGTCTTTTAAAAACACTATTTTCTGGCACAAAAACAGACACTCAGATCAATGGAACAGAACAGAGAACCCAGAAATGGACCCACAAATGTATGGCCAACTCATCTTTGACAAAGCAGGAAAGAATATCCAATGGAATAAAGACAGTCTCTTCAGCAAGTGGTGCTGGGAAAACTGGACAGCGACCTGCAGAAGAATGAACCTGGACCACCTTCTTAAACCATACACAAAAATAAGCTCAAAATGGATGAAAGACTAAAAGTAAGACAGGAAGCCATCAAAATTCTTAAGGAGAAAGCAGGCAAAAACCTCTTTGATAGTAGCCACAGCAACTTCTTACTCATCACAGCTCCGGAGGCAAGGGAAACAAAAGCCAAAATGAACTATTGGGCCCTCATCAAAATAAAAAGCTTCTGCACAGGGAAGGAAATAATTAGCAAAACTAAAAGACAACCAATGGAATGGGAGAAGATATTTGCAAACACATCAGATAAAGGGTTAGTATCCAAAATCTATAAAGAACTTATCAAACTCAACACCCAAAAAACAAATAACGCAGTGAAGAAATGGGCCAAAGACATGAATAGACACTTCTTCAAAGAAGACATCCAGATGGCCAACCGACACATGAAAACATGCTCAATATCACTCATTATCAGGAAAATATAAATCAAAACAACGAGATACCACCTTATACCTGTCAGAATGGCTAACATTAACAACTCAGGCAACAACAAATGTTGGCGAGGATGCGGAGAAATCTCTTTTGCATCTCTTTTGCATTGCTGGTGGGAATGCAATCTGGTGCAGCCACTCTGGAAAACAGTGTGGAGGTTCCTAAAAATAGAAT
Source organism: Acinonyx jubatus (assembly GCF_027475565.1). Lineage (NCBI taxonomy): Eukaryota > Metazoa > Chordata > Mammalia > Carnivora > Felidae > Acinonyx > Acinonyx jubatus. Next base: position 104,639,439 of record NC_069387.1, on the reverse strand, counting down.
TACCCTACGACCCAGCAATTGCGCTAGTAAGTATTTATCCAAGGGATACAGGTATGCTGTTTCAAAGGGGCACATGCACCCCAGTGTTTATAGCAGCACTATCAACAATAGCCAAAGTATGGAAAGAGCCCAAATGACCATCGATGAATGAATAGATAAAGAAGATGTGGTATATATATACAATAGAGTATTACTCGGCAATCAAGAAGAATGAAATCTTAACATTTGCAACTGTATGGATGGAACTAGAGGGTATTATGCTAAGCGAAATTAGTCAGAGAAATAAAATATCATATGACTTCACTCATATGAGGACTTTAAGATACAAAACAGATGAACATAAGGGAAGGGAAGGGAAGCAAAAATACTATAAAAAGAGGGAGGGGGACAAAACATAAGAGACTCAAATATGGAGAACAAACAGAGGGTTACTGGAGGGGTTGTAGTTGGGGGGATGGGCTAAATGGGTAGGGAAATTAAGGAATCAACTCCTGAAATCATTGTTGGCACTATACAGTAACTAATTTGGATGTAAATTTAAAAAATTAAAAAAAACACTATTTTTCAAGTCCATGAAGTAAATCTCTTAAAATCAAGAAATCTAATTTGCCAGATTACAGGTGAGACATTTCTCTGTGTATTTATTTCCCAGTCTCTGGAATATTAAGGGGCATAAATAAATTTCAATCATAACATTAACTCCACAAACATTCAATCTTTGGTATATACTATAATAAAGATCAAATTATCTGTAGGATTCAATTTATTCATGTGTCCTTAGCTTATAAATTATAATCAAGGATTGAATGTTCTTAAATTTACTATGGAATATTTTACATAAAAGCTCTTTTTTTTAATTTGTTTTGACAGGTGACAGGTAAGTTGAATATTAAAGTGATTTTAATGTGATGATGTGACTCTAATTGCTTTTAAATCACTGCAAACTTATTCTGGTTGGCTAATTTATAATCAACTACTTTTTGTCTACTTATCTTGTCACCTGACATCTTCCAGCCTCCATAAATTTAGCTTACTCCCTTCTTATACCATCACCTTCTGTGCCACTGGCTTTCTCCTCAGTTTTTTCCTTCTCCTCCAACATTCTGATGGTGAAAAGTGCATGATAACCCACGCTACATGAATTCCCAGCTAATATAAAAGAATCAGATGTGCATAAACAAAGAGAAGCTGGCCAACAAGCCTACTTCTTTCCTAGACTCCTTCCCTAATTCTATTTTTAATGTTCTCTTGTGGAATTCTTCTAGACTTTTTCTTATAAATCATCTATAACCAGTCCTGGCAAGATTAGATACCAGATCAGCTTACTTATACTTTTGGCTGCTATTTTTCCATTTGCTTTTCTGCCACTTCATGAGCCAGTTTAAAATATTTTTTCTTCAGGTAAAAAAGAGCTCTAAAATAACTATTGAGGCCCATTTCACTTTGCTCCTATAGTTTGGTTCTTGGTCTTCTACATGAGGAAGCACTCCTTGCTTTATCTCAGAAATTCCCTGAACTTGTGTTACTTTAACTTAGACTTAAAATCACTTTGTTCCTACCCCAGTCCCCCAGTTTGGAGGTCTCTCCAAATAGCTATCTTTTCTGAAAGTTGCCATTAACTGGAACCATTGCCTCTGGACTATTAATTTACTGTAGCTCAATGACTATGCAATCGGATAGATTTCAGCATTCATCTTTCAGCATCCACGTGCCATATCTATCACTTCTCTTTTTCTGTAACAACTTTATTGAGACAGATTTCATATACTACAAATTCACCCATTTAAATATACAGTTCAGTTGTTGGAGTTATTTTCAGAGTTGTACACTCATTACCACTTAATCTTTGAATAGTTTTATTACTGAAAAAGTAAGTCTTGATCTTCCCATCTCCTATGTCCTCTCCTCCCAGCCATAGGCAAACACTAATCTGTATAGATTTGTCTTTTTAGGTTACCTATTCTGGACATACATCTTGCTTTTTTCATGGAACAACCCACCCCAGAAATCTCTTCATGGCAGTGTATTGATCTTCCTCAGTTCGTACAGATACAGAACCCTCCATTGTGTGAATGAATCCTGGCTTATTCAACCAGTCCCTACTGATTGTGAAAGAGTAGAAATGGGATAAATGTCTGTTACAAAGAGTTCCACTGAACAGCTTTGCATATAACATCATTTGGTTTTTTTGCCATTACATCTATGGAATCTATTCTCAGAAGTGGGGTGCTGAGTCAAAGGGTAAATACACATGTAATGTTGCTAGCTGTTGCTAAATTCCCCTCAACCGGGTTTGTGCTATTTTGCATTCTCATAAGCAGAATATGAGGGCACCTGTTTCCCCACAAGCCTTGCAAACCGACCATGCTGTAAATCTTGGATTTTTGTCAGTCTATAAAAAATAATAACAGTGTAATTTTAGGTGTATTTATCTAATAGAAAATTAACGATTTTAAAGTGTACAATTCAGTGGTATTTAGTCCATTTACAACATTGTACAACCACTGGGTCCTTGAACTTTCATATTTTTACCGTCCTAAAGGAAACCTCTGCACTCATTCATCCTTCATTCCCTCTCCTTAGCCCTTCTATTTAGGCCATTGGTCTATTTTGACCTGTATATGTTTTTTTGTAGATGTTTTTGTATATGTTGCGAAATAAGGGTACAACTTTATTTTATTGCCTATGGATATCCAGTCATCCCATTATCCTTTATTGAAGAGATTATTCTTTCGCCATTGAATGGCCTTGGCAACTTGTTCAGAATCATAGGATTATAGATGTAGTTTATTTCAGGACTCCCAATTCTACTCCATCAGTTTTAATATCTATCATTATGTCAGTATTACACTGTATTTATTACAGTAGCTTTTTAGCAAATTTTGAAATCGAGAATTGTGAGATATCCAGGGCCCTAGGTGGCTCAGTCAGTTAAGCATCAGACTCTTGATTTCAGCTCAGGTCATGACCCCATGGTGGTGGGAAGGAGACCCAGGTTGAGCCCTGCAGTGAGCATGGAGCCTGCGTAAGATTCTCTCTCTCTCCCCCTCTGCCCCTCTATCCCACTTCCATACTCTGTCTCTTAAAATAAAAAAAAAATTAATTTAAAAATTAGTAAATAAATAAAGGCAAGAACTAAATTATATTTTCAGAAAACAAGATTCTTCACATAGATAATCCTAAAGAAACTACAAAAATGACTAGAATAAAACAATTTAGCAAGATCTCAGGATAGTAGTTTAACTTCTAAATAATTTTCATATGCTAGCATCACAACCCTGGAAATTATAATTTTAAAATTCCACTAACAGTGTGGGACACAAAAAATTCTTAGAAATATATTTAATAAGGGTGCCCGTGGTCAGTTGGTTAGGTGTCTGACTCTTGATTTCAGCTCAGGTCATGATCTCACGGTTCCTGAGTTTGAGCTCCATGTCGGGCTCTACACTAAGAGTGGGATACTCTCTCTCTCTCATTCTCTCTCTCTCTCTCTCTCTCTCTCTCTCTCTCTCTCTCTCTCTCTCTGCCCCTTCCCTGCTTGTGCATGCACTCTCCCACTCTCAAAATAAATAAACTTAAAAACAGAAATATATTTAATAAAAATCATAAAAGACCTCTAAAAAGAGCATTAAGACTTTAACATAAGCCTGATAGAGACTACATGTGTTCATTTTATCGTTACCTTTAAAACTGTGCATGGATGTAATAAATGTGTTTCACAGGAAGAACAGAGCATTTAGAGAACATTCCTGGCATATATTATCAATCCCTCTAGGTAAAATTCACTTAAATATGATTCTGAATTAATATTTCATCAGGCTAACAGTAGCATCCTAGGCTCAAAAGTATGTGCCTATATTCCAAAGTTACTAAAGTCTGCAATCATGCACATTCAGATAGAATTTATTCCTCACTTACAAATGAGTCAGGTCATATCATTTTCCTGCTTCAAACCTTCTAACAATTTATGTTCAATTCAGATTAAAATCTAAATTTGTATATGGCCAACATGATCTGCTGTATGCCTTCATGATGTGGCCCAGGCCATGGTTTCCCTCCATGTACTCCTCTGTTTATTCTAGTTTTATTGATGTTCCTTAAAAATAACAAGTGTGCTTCCACTTATGTACCCCTAATTTTTCAAACTAGAATTCTTTTCCCACAGTTTTTCACCCTCATTCAGATCTCTGCTCAAATATTACTCCCTCAGAGACACTTGCCTCAATATCTCTCTTAAACTGGAAACTTCTCAAACTCTATCATCTGAACTGTTCTACCTTTTCTATAAAAACCACGAACCTGTCAATTCATTTGACATTTGTATTCTATACTTAACATGCATTTTACATACTTTTAAATTTTGTGCCATCCTAATAGAATATAAACTAAGTTCCACTAAGGTCCATAGGAACACATATATCGTTTCCTTATTGTTATAGCTCTAGGGTTTAAGACTGCACCGTTTACACGATTTGCTATCAATAAACAGTCACTGAAAAAATGAAGTAAGGACAGTTTGGGTATCCTTCTAAAGACTCCTAGTTAAGTTCCTCTTGCTAGATATGATTAAATCATCAATCTCATATAATTTTAAAACATAAAAGATTTACTAGCAGCCCTGTGAATTATCAAGTTGCCCAGGCCCCATATAGCTAAATTAGTCTACTTTCACAGGATCTCTTTCATGACTCTCAATAGTTTCGCCCTCGTGCAAACTTACACACACACACACACACACACACACACACACGAAATTTTCACAATCTAGCATTAGAGTTTTATGATGTGCTCAGACAGTAACAAACACCAGTTTTCCCAAGGGAAATGTAATTTCTTTGTATCAACATTAGGAGTTATTTCTGGCCAGATTTACTCATTGTGTAATTTTAAATTTAAAAATATTCCCTTTGCTATCGGTATAGTATGATTACATGAGACTGCCAATGGTTATCATAATAACATATCCAACTCCATCTATTTTCCTGAGTAGTTTCATAATTCAGTTAGCTTTTATTGCATTTCATCACAGTCTGCATTACTGCATAAATTCCTTAAGGCATTTCACACATTAATAGTTATTTCATCCCAAAATTTAATCTTGAATATCACTTTATTTAAGTTCCTGTGAAAATGGAATCCATCTGTATATTGACGTGACTTTGACAGAAAACAAGTGGTTGCCAAACATTCTGTAGAACTGCACTCAATGCCAGTTTGGTTCTGGCAAAATTAATGGAAAATAAAGCACTAATGAACCCTTCGCCTAGAATAATATTTGATATTTATATAGTTTCTCTCATCAAAAGATATCAAACATGCAATAAGTGAAAATCTTGTTAACCTACAAAAAAATCTCTGCAAGAAAACAAGGTCATGCATTTCTACTCCAATTTCATGCACTTTTCATTCTACCTTTTCAGGGATAGAGGGAGGGCTTTTGAATAACCACACATACAAAGGGGAAAGGAAGCTGTCCCTTATCCACAGAAAAATTATTTAAACCAGATTTGCTCAAACACTGGATTCAAATTAAATTTTGATAGGGTTCTTTAGAGCATTCCACACATGAAGACAGATGTGAATGATTATGTAATTCTTTGAAATGTGTTGTAAATTGATTAAATCTAATATTGGTCAGGAAGTATTTTGTTACACATTTTGCAGTCAAGTATACTATAGTGCCTTGACTGTATCTCAAATAATACACTTTCATGGGTAGCAATGTTATTAGTTCACTCATTCATTGTTCTAAAATTTTTATAAATAAAAACTAAGTAAAAATTAATTTTGGAACTTCAGTTCCTCTGCCCCTGTGGCCTCCTCAGTTGCCAATTACTGGCTTCCTCTCCCTCGTACCTGAAGTCAGAATCCAGTACTTCCCCTTATCCCTCTCTTCCCTCCAGTATTTCCTGTATTACAGTGGTTCTCAATGTGTGGTCCATAGACCAGCAACATTGGTATTAACTGGGTACTGGTTACAAAAGTAAAAATTCAGGCCCCACTCTAGACCCCCTAAATCAGAATCTCTGAGAGTTGAGCTCAACAGTCAGTATTTTTGATGGTGGTACTGATGCATGCTAATGTTTGAGAATCACTGCTTTATATAATTTCCTTTACCATGCTCATGAAAGTCTTATGTTAGAGGCTTAGATTCATATTTTTTTCAAAGTAAACAGTGTATATAGCATTCTCTCTGTTGCAGTGCTTAGTGCAGCTATTCTGATTTTTGAAATTTGTCTTGGGAACCTGTATTCAACACAAGAAAGAAATTAAATCAGCCCTTAATTTAGACGAAAAAAAAAATCTTAAGATATTTTAGGATGTGTGACCATATAGTATCATTACAGTCTTCATTTTAAACTTCATTTTAAACTTCATTAAACTTTAAAAATAGAAAGAAATTAATACAATGTAGACAGATTATAATAGAGGGTAATATGGTAAAATAGCTGGGCTGGTGTGGTCAGGGAAGATTTCTCTAATGATGTAACATTAAGGTTACAAAAGAAAAAAAAAAAAGAGGAAACTAGGCCTGTACAGAAAAATGGATAGGATTTTTGAGGATGCAGAAATTGTAAAACCCAAACCACCAATGAAAGAGTATGTTGTGTATAAGCAGCTTAAAAGTCAATGGGTGCTCGGCACAGTAGACGAGGGGAATGATGAGAGAGATGAGACAGCACATGTATGTAGAAGCCAGATATGGCTTCATGTAGAATATCACATGTGAAATTCACATGTTACATCAATTCATAGCTGGTCCTTTCTGTTACTTAATGCAGTCCATTGTATCAATGTAGTGCAATTTCTTGATGTAGGGCCTATGAGTCCAAAGTAAGGAGTTTAGATTTCATTGTAAAAAAAGAAGTCTATGGGTGGCAAGCACAAGAGTGACATAAACCACTGATGTCTTTAATAGAGAAAGAAAGATGTTTGTTTGCACCATTATTAATCCAGCTTTGAATTTTCTAATAAGGTGACATTGCATGAAAAGAAAAATGTTTAATAAAATACAAAATGCAAAATTGGCTAACACCTCCATCATATCATGTAACTATCATTTCTTTTTTGTGGTGAGAAAATTTCATACCTGCTCTCAATTTTCAAGTACACAATATACTAATGTTGTTGACTATAATTACAATGCTGTGTATTAGATCTGCAAAACTCCTTCTAACTTGAAGTTTTTACCCTTCATATTGCAATATATACGTATGTATATAAAATTAACATGCTGACATCATAAACTTACACGATGTTATATGCCAATTATATCTCAATAGAGCTGAAAAAGATACAAGCCTCACAAGCTTATGACTCACCAAGTGTTTAAAAACAAAAAAAAGCACTTCAGAATTGATAATAGCTGACAGAAATGATAACATTACCATTAGAAAGGAAAAAAAAACATTGAAACAGATAACCTTGGTTTCTATTTAAGCAGCATGTAGTATATATTTATGAAAAATAAATAATAAATTTTTGAAAGTTTTTTAGTCTCAATGAGCATCAGACTCCTCACCTAAAGAAAAGGGGATAATAATATATATTTTGCAGGTTTGCACTGATGATTAAAAATGATAGTACTGCCTATATCTAACATCATCCTCAACAGTGAAAAGCTGAAAGCATTTCCTCTAAGATCAGGAACAAGACAAAGATGCTCACTCTCATCACTCAGGGAATTTCAAACTATATTACAAAGTTACAATGGAATGGAATAATAAGCCCAGATATAAATGTACACACAGATGGTCAATTAAGACAAAAGAACCAAGAATATACAATGGTTAAGGACAGTCTCTTATAAATGGTTTTATTTAAACTGGACAGTCACATGCAAAAGAATGAAACTTGACCACTATCTTATACCATGCACAAAAATTAACTCAAAATGGATTAAGAATTTGGATGTAAGACCTGAAATCAAAAAGCACTAGAAGAAAACATAGGCCATAAGCTCCTTGACATTAGTCTGAGAGATGATTTTTGGATTTAACACCTAACCAAAGGCAACAAAAGCAAAAATTAACAAGTGGAATTACATCAAACAAAAATTCTACAAAGCAAAGGAAATCCTCCACAAAACGAAAAGGCAACCTACTTAATAGGAGAAAAATACTTACAAATCTCATGTCTGATAAGGGGTTAATACCCAAAATATATAAGAACACACAATAGCAAATTAAAAAAATTTTAAATCTAATTAAAAAATGAACAGAGGATTTGAGTAGCCATTTCTCCACAGAAGACACAGATGGCTATGAAAAGATGTTCAACATCATTAATTACCAGAACAAATGCATATCAAAACCACAATGGGATATCACCTCACTCCTGTTAGGATGGCCATTATCAAAAAAGACAATAGATAAATGCTGAAGAGGATGTGGAGAAAAGAGAGCCCTTGTGCACTGCTGGTGAGAACGTAAACTGGTGCAGCCACTGTGGACAAGAGTATGGAGGTTCCTCGAAAAATTAAAAATAGAGCTATCATATGATTCAGAAATGCCACTTCTGGATATTTATCTAAGGAAAACAAAAACACTAAGTCAAAAAGATATATGCAGCCTCATGTTCACTGAGATACAGAAGCAATCTAAGTGTCCACTAACAGATGAGTAGGTAACGAAAATGTGATACACACACCATAGAATATTATCCATTCATAAAAAAAATGAAATCTTATCAGTTGCAACAAGATGGATGGGTATTTTAATAAGTGAAATAAGTCAGAGAAAGACAAATACTCTATGACCTCACTTGTAAGTGGAATCTAAGTTGTGGACATTTAAAACCACATTTTACAACTTTCTGTACATTCATCTCTGCAAGTTAAGATTTTTTTTATTTTATCAATCCTAGTCTAGAAATATAAATTTAGGGAAGAGCTAAAGAATGCCTGAGGTGTGAATTTTTATTGAAACAGATTTTAGTTTATGACTAAAAAGCAGCATTAGATGGAATTTGTCTTTTAGTATGATTCCTCCCGAGAAAATACTGACTGATAAGTAAGAATCTATGTATTATCTCTAGGCAAAAACAAAGATTTAGGCAAGTTACCTGGGGCTATTTGAGATGCAAGTTGTCAAAATTAACAAAACTGGAGTCTATGAATCACTCTTTCCCACAAATTTCTTAGGGATGTTCTGTTTTATAATCCTTTGGTTTTTAGTTGTATAACATCTGAATGAATAAATAGCCACATCAAACCTTAAAATAAGCATACTTACTCCACCGGTGCACCTTTAAACACACAGAATGTTGGTGATTATTGGCAATCTAGGAAATGGGTCACTTGCTCATGAAAGCAACTGCAATTCTGTCTCAGTGACCAGAGTGTGGTTTGGAGAAGAACCACTATAACAGAAATATTAGGACAAAAATAAGCAGGCCAACAACTAGACACCTTGTTCCTCTGGGCATTCCTTACAAGATATCAAGAATACCCCAATACACCTTCTCTCTGCTTTAATCCTTATCATTAAAAAATCCTATGTGTGAATAAGGATGTTCACCTCTGGTGATGGCGAAATATTTTTAAGCTTACTTATCAAGCTATAGATCTTTCTCAGAGTCTCCTGGAGTAACACTAAGTTATAGTGTTTTCCTTTAGTAAGTACTAGTAATGTATTTGCCTCTGTAATTTCAGAATATGTGCTTAATTCCTCTTGCCTGACACCAGTTCAGACTTCATATTGCCAAAAATTCCTTTATCCTTTGACTATCAAATAAGATTTTTAATATTTTCAGTTTTCAGAACCTCTGTTTATTTTTCCAATGTTATGTTACTCATGTTAAATCCTTCATTGATGTTATTATCATTGATCAATGTTTTTCAATGTCAATCATTAAATTTCTACCATTATTCTTCTTCCACCTGGGTTATTCAATGTAGAACCAGTAATAGCAAAGGAGTGTGAATACAAGAGGTATTTTCCAAAAATGCATTCTTGCTTCAGTTCTTAAGCATATTACTATTTTGCATCTTTTTAAAAAGTCAGGATGAATTTAAGTGACAAAACATAGAGTGTCATCACCATATGCAATATTTTATACTCTTAAGTTTAACACAAATCTTGTAGCATTTTTTTTTACACCTTTGAGTCTCTTTGAGATCCTGTACAGGGACTTGCAGGTGGTTGTTATGAAGAATTACTGAAACAATGGTTAACACATATAAATTGCCACAAAATACCAGTGGGAAATGATAATGTATTTCTCATTCCCACATCTAAGGGTTGCCTGTGGAGACTCTGCTCCCCATGTTTCATTCTGGGGCTGAGGATAGAGGGGCAGGGTCTTCTCAAGGCATGGTTTCCCTAAGACAATGGCAAACACCGAGGACAGCAATGGCAAAAGCCCAAGCACATTTAAAGGCTCAGTGTGGAATGCATCCACTGACCAAAGCAAGTCACATGGCCAGCCTCAAAGCCAAGAGGTAAGGAAGTATACTCTTCCCATGGAGGGGGCAGTGCTGAGGGCTAAGTAGTATTTGCTGAAAAAATAATCTACTACACTAGTTGAGTGTTTACAAACCCTTTTCAAAAGTTAAAAGTCTAAAAAAGTAAAATAGTAACCAGTATGGCATTACTGCTTCAGTGAGAAAGACATATTGATTTATTTTCCCATAAAAATGTAATTACATATGGAGATTAGAATCAATTTTTAAATTACATTTTGGGTTAACTGGATTTGAAGACTGGCCTGAAACCAAACCACCATGAATAGTATTATTTATATGTTCCAAGTCATAAAAGTTCAACCTATCAGCACTTTGGGAGGGATAGTAATTTGGGGATAGACTGTAGATGCTGCTGCCGTACTTTTTCATACTTCCCATAGAACACCTAGAATTTTATTTTTGTGATGGGGAGAGCTTAGAATATGATGTGAGTTTATTCAGATGTGCATTTTCAGAAGATGTGCGTAAAAACATAGCCCAAAGCACATACCATTTTCTGATATGTTAATAGAAAGTTAGCTTAGAGTATCCTGTTTACCCTCTTCGGTTAGATTTGTGTGTTTGACATTAATTATATGGTCATCTTTTAAAATTATATTCATTTATTTGTGTTACACAATAGAATTTAACAAAATATACAATGGTTAAATATAACCTTTGAAAGACAAACAAAAGCTCAAATAGGACATGCGATTTTGTACTTCTACTAAAGCCAGTAGATTTGTACTCATGGCATTCTTACTCTGAGCCTTCCAGGTGATCCAGGAGTACACTTTTCAAAAGAACAGTAGTACTATGAGAAAAACACACAAGCAGTGCACGTGCACGCACAAACACACATACAGTATACACCTATATATGAACTACTGAAACTGCCTTGATATTCAATCAAGCTCTAGTGCCAACATGAACTTACATCTTAGAAATTCCATTTATCTGTGATTATTGACAAAAATTTTAAAAGTATGCAAAAATCTTAGAAAATTTAATTAAAATGTCTATTTTTTTCATTGATGTATAATGGATTTACAACATTCTATTGGTTTCAGATATACCACATTAATGATTTTATATTTGTAAATATTGCAAAATGATCACCACAATAACCCTAGTTAACATCTGTTATCTGTTTGAATATATAACTAGTCCTTTCAGATTCTCTAATAGAAGTTCAAAGTTTATATCCACTGTAATAAAAAGTTAACATTATGTTTATTAGTTATTAGTCATTTTTCTTTAATAGATTGAGCTAATTCTAATATTGACATTTCTGACCCAGAAAAATATGTATAAAATTTCATGCCATTTTTTATCACCAGATTTAGGTTTCTATTCAATAATGAACTAATTACAAAGTAACATTTTATAAAAAGAGTCCATGACATATATACAGGCTGACTTCCACGGAATTTGTTTTGGTATTTGATTCAAAACAACTTGATTTAAGGTACTTTGGCACAAACTGAACGCTATCAAAACATTCTGCCTTACTTGGTCCATAACATATTTTTATTATTTCTGCACATTAACAACTATGGGATACAATAATTAGGACATAAATCATATTAATAATTTTGTGATATCTGATTGTGGCTACCTGTGAACTCTACCAGTGAGCACCACATCTTTACCAACCCTAAGCTCTTTAGTGTCAGCATTTGGAAATCTTTGAAGGCTAAGCAGTTTTTTGTTTGTTTTTAATGTGGCTGTCAGTCTTAATAGTAATTTTCAGAGTAAGAAATATTACCTTTCAAATGGGAACAGAATCCCAATGGCTGGCTAGAGTTTTATAAGTCTAGGTTAAGGAAAATTCTATAATGTTTAATCTGGACCAGTTTTCAGGTCACATGTCAATGCAATATTTTCCTATAAATTAGCAGTTGTGTAAGTAGGACATAGGAGTCTTAAACACAGGCAAAATCGAATGTAAATCATTTTTCTCATGTCCATAACTCTCAGCTTCTCTGGTATATGTGATTCATAGTATGCTTAATATAGAATATATCAAGCACCAATGAAGATGATAGAGAGCTTTCAGTCAATCATGGTAATAGAAGTTCTGGCCTTTGGTCTGCATGAAGGATCTGTTTTTATCTATGTCAATATCAGAATTCTATGAAATCTAAATTCTTCCAATTGTTGCTGATTTGTCTCTAGGAGATTTTGTTTCTGTTTTCTGGATATAGTGGTACCAAGTAGGGGAAGGAGAGGGAGATGGGTCCTTAGGGGCTGATCCAAGGTTTTCACTGTCCTACAGTGCCTTTGTGTAAATATTTATGTACTGTATATCTGCTCTGAGCAGAAGCAACACATCCTGGCACGTTTCATATACCTCTTCGCTCAAAACACAGAGTTACTTTACAGTCATATCATGGGGATAGATTATTGCCAACTACCTCCTCACTTCAGAATAAAAATGTACATGTCAGACAAAAACATACAAGCACATTTTCAGACTGTCCCTTGGTACATTTCTAACCAATATGCTTGCTCTTTTATTCATATGTGTTGAGTAGTAATGGGAATAAAATATTTGTCTATTAATATAAATGGTAAACATGATGATATTTAAAAAACATGGTATACTACAAAAAATAAACATGATATAATAGTTTAACTTTTTGGAATTATTTTTCAACTTTCATGTCTGTCATTCATACCTGGGTAGCATTTATCATGCATACCAAGACACCCTAGGGAAGGAGTGGCACATTTGTTGGGATGAGGTTTAGTAGGTTCATCCGAAAATCTCAGAAAACAAAATTTAAAATATATCTCAAGAGAGAGTTTCTCTGTCACATAAATGAAGTGGAGATTACTGGCTCTGGGCCAGCGATTTCAAATCCGTAAGAGAGAATTTCTTGGGCTGCTATGTATCCCCTTACATCTTATTGGTGATAATTTAGTACATTGTCACTTACAGGGATGAGGGAATCTGGGAAATATAGTATTTATTCTGGGCAGCAAATCAAAGACTTCTGAAATGTACTTGGGATACTTTAAAGAACTAAAACAGATGCAATCAAATCTACTGGGGGTCAGCTTTGAGAGAACAGAAAAATTAAAAGACAGTAAATTAAGTAAACTAAAAGAAAAAAAAACATTTTGTTGATTAAATAAGTATATTTGGGTACCTACTAGGCCAACAACATGTTCCAGGTACTGTGATTCATAAGCACGTGCACGCACACACACACACACACACACACACACCCCGACTTCATGTGACTTACATTTTAGTAGATGAAGACAGGTTTTTGTTTTGTTTTGTTTTGCTCTACTTCCGTAGGTAGACTGATTTTGCTAAAATTGAGGAATCATCCTTTCTCCTGGGAACTCTTTCTGAACCTGACATTCTGATGATGAAGTGGTATGTACTTCCTATCCTATGCCTCTGGCAGTGTGGCATCTGACTCCACATTTCCATTTTGTTAATGGTATAATACTCTGTTTCTCACATTTATACATTTATGTCTCTAATTTGCAGAGAAACAAAATCAGTTCTTTTCTCTGCAAGTTTTAAAAAACAAAAACAAAAAACATACCAACGAAAACCTCCAAGAAACCCAGGATTTTAATGTCTTAATTCTTTTTCCTTCCACCAACAGATGGGATATTTGCAACATGTTATCCCCTCCCTCACAATCTAAACCCACGCTAAATCCTGGGATTTGTTGGATTTGTTTAAATTCAGTCTATAATAATATTTTCTCTTTTGTGTGTCTATTCAATCTCAAGAATATTTATTAAGCATCAAGACTACACTATTTTTCACCAATTTTGAGACTTTTAGGAGTCCATTACTATCTTGTACTTTAACTGCTCTTAAAAACAGTTATAGCTCAGAAAAGTGGCTTTATGACAACATAAAGACTAAATATGAGGGTGCTTCAAAGAGATATATTAAGAAGATGCTGTACCCTATCACTTGTTTAACTAACACGCACAAAGTAAAACATATTCCACCTGATATTCCTATAGGAAATATTTGTATCAAAATAATTGGTGAGGATGCTTTTAGCAAAAAAAAAAAAAAAAAAAAAGGATTTTCTGTCTAGATAGTACTATAGTTTTCCAAGAGCTAGTAACAGGATAATTACACATGTGCATGTTTGTGTGTGTATATGTCTATACCCATATGCTCACATGCACAAAAAAAATATTTGTGAATATATTCATGACAAAAGTAGGTATAAAACAGGATAAAATTAAATTTCTATCAATTAACTTGTAGGCAGACCCATTATATATTTTTTATTCATACACTGTCAAGGAAGTGGTAGATTCGTTTATAAAGTATGACTATAAATAAAAACAAAGAATAAAAATCCATGTTTGTACATATAAGTGTACATATGTGTAAACAATGAGAATTTGGTAAAAGTAGCTAAGAATAAAAACCAAGTTCCCTAATATTCATTAATAATTAAGAGTACCTCTTGAAAAATTTTAAGATGCTGTTATTTATGAATTACATTCTTTCCTCTTTGATACCCAGTGAGAGAAAGAAATAAAAATGTAATATATTCAATGAGTATTCAACTTCCGTTTATGTTATTTGCAGAAAATGGAAAACAATTCTGAGGCATAACTACTTGGGCTATGGTTTATATTGGGATTAAATATGTTTAAACATATTTTTCAGATTTCCAACCTGACAAAATAGTTTATACTCTTGGGTAGTTCCTTCTCTTTTTCAAATTTAGCTTTCTGAACTTGGCAATATGTTTAGAGGAATATTAATGTGTATAAAATTTAGATTTTATAAAGTAAGTCATCCATTCACCATAAATAATATTATGCCATGAATTTTAAATTCAATTTCAGAATTTTGGTTGGCTGTGACTGCCAAGATCATACTACAATCAGGCTTATTTCTGAGTTAGTAATGTGGCCTTTAGTTATTGCATGCAAGATGGAGACGCTGATCCTCAAAATACTTAGAGATATATTGGTCCTCACCAAGTTTTAAATTGCTACTGTAATTAGAGCAGAAAGAACGTACTTTCTGCCAGTTATGTTAATATGTGCCTCTGAGAAACTCTATAAACTGGCTTCCCAGTTTAAATATATTCCAGTGATGGTTTATCATGCTTATAGACTGGGGCCAGGCATCTGCCCAGATGGCCTAATCCTTAATGAAGGACTACTTTTCAACAAAAGCTGGCAGTGCGTAGACAGCGCAGTGTTGTGTACTTACACACCTCCAGGACGCTGCTTCAGCGTCTGCGGGACGTCTCAGTATCATCTCCCCATTCCAGACTTGAGTCTACGTGCACAAATAATTTCATTTCCACCAAATTTGGCATTAAGATATGCGTATCTTTCAAACAAGGAGGAGATACATGAAAATGTCCTCGAGGCATTTACAATTACTTCACTTTAAGCTTTAGATTTCGTGTGGTTCAGATTTTCATATAGAAATAGTCATCGTGTTTTGGGCCACTCTCAGCCTCTGGATAATCGATAATCAGCTAGAAATGCCTGAGGACACTCACTGGGGCCCAAGCGGCGACCACCCCCACCCTAACATTTCCCTCTGGGAGTCAGCCGCGTGGCTGACCCGTGTTGTGACTCTTACTATGACTGCGAGACCCACCTCCACGACAACCTTCAGGAACCTTCGAAAAAGAAAACGAGGTTTATTACTCACCCGTCCTGGAGGAACCTGAGCACCGCCTGAAGTCACAGGTAGGGCGCGAACCACGTGCCTCGGGTTCGGCTTTTATCCGGGTGGAGGGCGGGCGGTTCTGGTTTCCGCGTCGCTGGCTTGAAGTGTATTGGTGACTTTAAAACAGAAGCGCGAAAATTAAAGCGCCAGCGTCAAAGAGCTAGAAGGGAGAAACCAATGAGGAAAGCCACGCAGGAAAAAGGAGCAGTCAAACCAGGGACCGCTCAACAAAAGAAACAAAAGAAACTTGGCCTTCCGGTCCAAAACACCACCTGTCAGGTGCTTACGCTTCACATGGAGTCACGGGATGTTACCAAAGTATTGCCAAGAAGCTCCAGGTGCCCTTCGCGGCTTCCTGTTAGGTTGCCTCTCACAGAATTATAGTACAAAATCAAATCCAGGAATTTGGCTTCGTCGTAGTGCGTGTATGGTTGCTATTTGACTCGTGTAAATCTGTGTCATCAGCAATTCAGGACGCGGAGCTATTTCGACACCACAAAGATCTTCCTCAGGCTACCCTTTATAGTCACTCACTGCGTTGCTCTCCCCTTCCCCTCCCTAACCCATGGCAATCACTAAACCGTTTTCCATCTTTATAATTTTGTCATTCAAACAGAACGTACACAATAGGTTAGTTTTTTTGTTTGTTTTTGCTTCCTCACCACAATGCGCGGGAGACCCATACAAGTTGTGTTTATCGGTAATTCATTCCTTTTCTTTTTTATTTTTTTAAGAGTTTTTTTTTTTTTTAAGTTCACTTACTTATTTTCAAAGGGAGAGGGCCAGTGGGGGAGGGGCAGAGAGGGAGCGGGAAAATAGCGCTCAGGCTCTGCATAGTAAGCATTGAGCTGGGCGCAGGCCTCAAACTCACCAACTGTGACATCATGACCTGAACTGAAATCAACAGGGTGTCGCTTAAGGGACTGAGCCACCCAGGCACCCAGTTCATTCCTTCCTATTACTGAGTAGTATTTCACGATATGGAGGTATTATCGTTTGTTCACCCATTCACCTATGAAAAGATATGTTAGTTTCCAGATTTTGGTTACTTGCTGCTATCAACATTCATTTACAGGTTTTTGTATGGATTTAAGTTTTTATTTCTCTGGGATAATGTCCAGAAGTACAATTTCTGGGTCATGTAGTAAATATATGTTTGTGTTTTTTTTTAATAAATTGCCAAATATTTTCCAGAGTAGCTATAACATTTTACGTTCACATCAGCAGTATATGGACAATCCAGTTTCTCTATCTTTGCCAGCAACTGATATTGTCAGGTTAAAAAAAAAATTAACTGTTCTAAAGATATCTAGTGATATTATAGTTATAATTTGCATTTCCCTTGGCTGGTTATGCCGAGTTATATCTTTTCTTGTGCTTGCTGCCTTCTTTATGTCTTCTTCAGTGAAATGTCCCTTCATGTGTTGTGTCTCCTTTGTAATTGTCTTGTTTTTAACTAGTGAGTGGTGTTTAGAGTTCTTTATTCTAGATATTATTTCATTATGATATGTAATTTGCAAATATCTTCCCCCCGTCTGTAGCCTAATTTCTTATTATTTTTATAAGCCCTTTCACAGAACTAAAATTTTAATTTTTATGAACTCCAAGGTATATTTTTTTTCACTTTTATGGATCATGTTTGTGTCAAGTCTAAGAACTTTTTGTCTATAGCTGGGTCCTGAAGAATTTCTCCTGCTTTTTTCTAAAAGTTTTAAAGTTTTATGTATTTCATTTAAGACCATGGTCCATTTTTGAGTTAATTTGTATAAAATTGATAAAGTTTAGGGTGAGGTTCACTTATTTGCCTATAGATTTCCTATTGTTCCAGCAACTATTTACTTCAAAGTCTATCCTTTCTCCATTGAATTACATTTGCATCTTTGTCAAAACCACTTGGCCGTACTCTTATGGGGGTATTCCTGGGTTACCTATTCTGTTGTCTTGACTTCTGCATACACCTTCTACCAATAGCACACAGTCGTGATTACTGTAGCTATATCATATGTACTAAAATCAGAGTGATTTACCCCACATTATTTTTTATCTTTAAAATTGTGTTTCAAAATGGTTCTCTTGCCTTTTTCAAACAAATTTCAGAAAACTCTTGTTTATAACTACAAAAGATCTTACTGTGATTTGATAGGAATTGGTGGGAGTGAAAGCCCAGTCTCTTCATGATCTCTACTTAAACGCTATGGAGGGTTGAGAGGGAAGATCTTACTGTCCAGTGGGGTAAAAAATCCCTGTTCCCCTAGTAATCCTTCTCTGATACTTCTGTGTGGAGAGGGGGGATTGGACCAGCTCACTGCAACCGGGTAAGGATGGATAACTACATTCTCTACATGGTCTTTGCTGGCAAAGTTGGAGGAGGACAGTTTTTCTGTAGTGTTTAACTGGAATAGAGATGTTATTATCTAAAAGTTTTCTGTCTTAGGGCACCTTCGTGGCTCAGTTGGTTGAGCATTGGATTCTTGGTCATGATCTGACAGTTTGTGGGATCGAGCCCCACGTCAGACTGTGTTGACAGTGCAGAGCCTGCTTTTAATTCCCTCTCTCCCTCTCTGTCTGCCCCTCCCCTGCTCCCCTACCCCCATCAAAATAAAAAATAACAAAATGAAATAAAAGTTTTCTGTATTGCTAAGCTCCTTCTCTGTCTGATCCTTTGACTAGAGAGAATGGATTTACAGGGTTTTGTTTAGGTGATTTTTAATTTTTTGTCTGTGCTTATTGGTGTTTGGGGATTGCTAGCTTACTCCACCCCAAGTCTAAGATATATATGAGGCAAAATAAACCTCCCCCAAAATGATACTCACCACTGTGTCATTCCTTGTATTAGTATTCCATCAGTCTTCTCTCCACCTTTCAGTCTTATGTTGCTTCATATATGATGTTCTCATTGTTTACTTGTACATAGTAGGATGCCTAGGGAAAAGTACATCTATTCCATCTTCCTGAAAGCGAGTGTCACAAATTTATCTTTTAATGTTACCCTGTACTGTGGCCTGTACTGTGCTAGGCAAAGAAAGTTTAGACTTCAAGGGAATTATTTTCTACTAGAGAAGGAACAAACCTAGACAAATTATTTCTAAATGACATAAGTTGGAAGAAATAGATATATACCCTTACCAAGGAGAACTCAGTGGAAGGCTACTCAACTAAACCTAGAAGTTTAGGGAAAATTTCTTTTTTTTTAATTTTATTTATTTTTGAGAGAGACAGAGACAATGCAAGTGGGTTAGGGGCAGAGAGAGAGGGAGACACAGAATCTGAAGCAGGCTTCACGCTCTGAGCTGTCAGCGCAGAGCCTGACACGGGGCTCGAACTCACGAGCTGTAAAATCATGACTTGAGCCGAAGTCAGACGCTCAACCAACTGAGCCACCCAGGTGCCCCTAGGGAAAATTTCTTATAGGACACAATGCCTGAATTGAGTCTTCAAATATAAGCAAATTTCACCTGACAAATAAAGTGAAAAAAAAAAACAATACAACCTAAAGAATACTTACATGAAAAACCATGACTTGGCATAATTTGTTTAAAAAAGCTATTTCAAGATATGAGTACAAAGAAATAGGTAGAGACTAGACTTTGAAAGTCCTTGAATTCTGTCATAAAGATCATATGTATGTTTTTTCTAAAAGTAAAGTTGAATCACTGAAATATTTTGTAAAAGTTTAGCATAGGCCAGATTGCATTAGATGAAATTATCCAGTTAGATAAAGTTAGGTAAGAATAAATTGAAAGGGGACAATAGGAAAGGCAAGGTGAGCAAGTATGAAATTACTGCAATATCACAAGATATAGATAATAAGGATCTTAAATATAGAAATGAAAATAGGGGTTATAAAGGGAGAATAAAAATATTCTATAGGTAAATTTTCAGTATTAATTATTAATCATTGTCCCTGCACTGCTATAACAAAATGTGATATAAAATGTGAAGCTCATAAGAGAGGTTACAATTTTGAAGGCATCAATAATCTCAAAAAATTTAGTGGACCACACATAAGGGGAACAGAACTCGAATCTTAGAGTGAAAAAGAGAGCAAGTGTGACAGAGAACCATGAGAAGATAATATCTCTGTCTTATGGGGATAGAGACATTCCACAAGGCAATACCTGTGATAGTTATGAAAGTAGTTATACAATTTAGCAAGAAGCCTTTAAAAAGCATGCTTGTTGGGGAGCCTGGGTGACTCAGTTGGCTAAGCATCCAACTCTTGATTTTAGTTCAAGTCATGATCTCATGGTCATGAGATCAAGCCCTGCATCGGGCCCCACGTGGAGTTCCAAGTCTCTCTCTCTGCCCCTCCCCTGCTCTCTCTCTTTCTCAAAATAAATAAACATTTTTTTTAAAAGCGTGTTTGTCCATTTTAACAGTGAGATGATTATTGTGTTCCTCATAAGAGCAGTTTCTCTGTGTGTGTGTGTGTGTGTGTGTGTGTGTGTGTGTTCCAGAGGGAACTACTTTGAAAAGTATTAAGAATGAAGTAGACAATGATTTGACCTTATGAAAATTGATAAGAGACAAAAAGAGTTCAATAATTTAGGGGTAATGATGAAAACTCACTTTTTTTGTTATTTTAGATCTCAGAATTGATAGACTTACTTAAAGGCTGGTATGAATAAATGAGCCAAAACAGAGAGGAATAATTAATGCTGAAAAAAACTATGGGAAGAAGGAATCAAGAGTATATAATGGTAGCATGGCTTCAAATAGTGTTCCTCATAATGTTTGTCACAAAGCAAACACTTTTCAATTCCTTATTGACTAAATGGAAACAGGTTTCAGCCCATGAAACTATAGAATAGAAACAATTTTAGATCAAGTTTCAGATAAATACGTGTGGATGAAGGATGTGGCCAGGAAGTTAAGGCTGTTCATATACCTACTAGCCTCAATTTCTAAGACTTCAGTGGACATCTTAGTTATCTGTTAAAACTAAGAGGCTTGGTCTTGATGGTAGTCTTGAGGAAAGGGCTTATACTTTATAAAAATAAAGAGGAGACTAAAAGAAAAAAATATTAAGAACCAGGAGAAAAAATAATCTAACATCCAGGGTGGTTTAGCCATGTTACAGAATCGGTTGCAACTAAAAAAGTAACAGTTTGTAAGGAAAGCATCCACAATAGAGATTAATCTTTCCTTTTTCTTATGCTTTAACTAACCAAGACAAAATTCTTTGAATAAATTATAACTGTAGAAATATTGGTGTTGTAATAAAAAGTCAGTCAGAAACTTTTTTTAATTCCAAATTTTCTGCTTCATGAAAAAGCATTTTTTTAAAATTTACTAGCACCTCTCAACTATCAAAGTGTATTAATTATAGACACTATTTGTTGAACAAAGGGCTCATTGAATGAATGGGTTTTTGACATTGTGAAATGGACACAAATATCTGTCCAGTACCAAAATGTAGGCTTTTCATCATGTTAATAGTTTCAACTACAGTGTAAGCCTCCATTTCATCTATGTCTTCCCTTCCTACTATTCATCATTTTCCAATGTTCAGTTATTTTCCTCAGGATGGCAACTTGCTACTGTAATATTAAATTTATCAGAAGAGGAAAATCTAAGAAGTCACCTCATTCATCAATCTGTCCTCTGATTAGATTACATCTAAAATAATTCTGTTGATAAACACCTGCAGAAAAGGGATTTCACAACTTCTCTTAACAACAATTTAACTATATTTAAACTTCCTTAGTGTTAGAAAATGTCTTCGTTAGATTTTTTTTAACGTTTATTTATTTTTGAGACAGAGACAGAGCATGAACAGGGGAGGGGCAGAGAGAGAGAGAGGGAGACACAGAATCTGAAACAGGCTCCAGGCTCTGAGCTGTCAGCACCGAGCCCGACGCGGGGCTCGAACTCACGAGCCGCGAGGTCATGACCTGAGCCGAAGTCTGCCGCTTAACCGACTGAGCCACCCAGGCGCACCTCGTTAGATTTTCTTAACTGCAGAATGTTCAAAAGGGAGCCAGCTTTCTCTTGTTTCATGTTTATTTTAAAAGATCTGGCCTCAATTGTTATATAAGAATCTTGAGTTTATTCTCAGTTATTCCTGATAACTGAATCAGAAGTAATATGTCAGCAATTGCTGACTAATACTGTAACCAAATGAACACATTTCAAGGACACTGTTTATTGACTTTTAATACTTTCATTAATGAACTTCCTACTTTAGAATAGTTTTCTGGTTTTTTTTTTTTTTAATTTATTTAGAGAGAGAGAAAGAGTGCAAGCAGGCAAGTGGCAGAGAGAGAGAGAGAGAGAGAGAGAGAGAGAGAGAGAGAGAATCCCAAGCTGCCAGCTCAGAGCCCCACACCAGGCTTGATCTCACCAACCATGAGATCATGACCTGAGCCAAAATCAAAAGTCAGACGTTCAACCAATTGAGCCACCCAAACTCCCGTAGAATACTTTTCACTTCACAGAGAAATTGAACAGATACTTCAGTTTCGCATATACCTCCTGTACCCAGTGTCGTGTATTAACATCTTACATTAGTATGATACATTTGTTACATTGATGAATCAATTTTGACCCCATATTATCAAACTAAAGTCCATATTTGATTAAAATTTCCTTAACTTTTACCAAATGCCCTTTGTCTGCTCTAGGATCCCAAGTAGAATACCACATTATATTTAATAATCATGTCTTCTCTTGGGTGTGACAGATTCTCAACCTTCCCTTTGGTGATCTTGATAATTTGGGGAGCACTGTTCACATATATTGTAGAGCCCCCCCTTGAAATTTTTCTGATGTTTATCTAATGATTAGACCGAAGTTACGTGTTTTGGAAAGGAGAATCACAGTGACATTTTTAATCACATCATATCAAAGGTATGTGATTTATGAACTGATTTACGATTGTTGATGTAGGACCCAGATGAACTATAAGGAAATGACTGTCTTTAGCCCTAATAATTTCCCTTGTCCTGAAGTTTGGTTTTATCTGAAATTAATATAGTTATTCTTGTTTTCTTCTGACTATGTTAGCATGGTATATGTTTTTCCTTCTCTTGGCCTGTAATCTATATTGAGGTAGATTTCTTATAAACAACATATATTTGGGTCTTCTGTTATCCACTCTGCTAGACCCGGTCTTTCACCTGATTACATTTAAAGCAGTTATTCACGTAGCCATTGGCCTCTGAGACTCCTCGATTTTACCTCATTTCAGTAGTACTATGTATGCCAGAGCAGATTCAGAGCTCAAAGGTAGTCCTTCGTAATCCTAGGGATCACCCCCCTGCATCCAATCATTTTGCTTTTTAACCCCTCGAGCCCCAGGAAAGGGCTTAAATGTTAATTAACATCGTTCTTGCCCTGAAGAAAAGCTCCTCTCTCTCCCAAGAGTAAAGGTCACGTATACCTTGAAAAGCCGAAAGCCTGTTTACTCTCCTATACATTGTTATCAAGTTATCAAGTATAATCCTGCATTCTTAAGTGCATATCTGGAACTTGGAGAACCCAGGACATGAGCATCCCATTCCAAGTCAGACAGGAGAAATTTAATCTTCAGACTGTCTTTCCACTAATTTAGGGTTTCTGCTGTTATCACATTACATATGTTTAAATAGCCAACAACACTGAGGCCTTCTGTGCATAACTTTAGGGATGCAGCTACATTATTGTATAGTTGTTTCTCAAGCTACTTGGTAGCAATATGATTTTAGAATTTCCCCTGCCTGGACACAAGCACGGACATCCCCTAAAACTGTGCATGACCTAAAGTTCTTTTCTTAAGTAGTTGGTTCTTTCTTCTCTTATCTCTGAGTTGAACCCAACTACCATACTTCAACTTTTCAGCCAATCTCACTGCAGTTATAGGTACCCACACAATGTAATTTAGCAATAAATGTGAACTTTTACTTGCATCATATATATTCCCTATATTATCTAACAAGCTAGGCGGCATATTTATAGAGCTATATTAGTATAACCCTTCCATGCCCTTTATGAAAAAATCATGTGCTTAGCTTCCAGAGCAGGAAAAAACATGCTATCCTTGACCAATGCAGTGTACTGTTATTAAAGGGCAAGGAAATACCAGCAAGGAAACAGAATATTTTAAAAATAAAAATACTTACTGCTGAGGCAGATGGGAAGCTAAATGCAAGTTAGGTATGTAAATACTGAAGAATGCTCTCAGGTTTATCAATAAGCAGGCAGTTGGTAATCCCAAGTAGGGCAAGTTCAATGTGGTAGTAGAGAGTGAGTGCAGATTATAACAGTACAGGAATAAGCATGCAATGAAGCAATGGAGACATTATTAAGTTTAGAGTTACATTCCATCTAAAAGTTTGGGTTTTATAACGATCTTTTAAGTCAGGGTACAAGTAGCTTATCTCTCTCTTTTCATGTTTTCTTTTATTGTTATTTCCCTTTAAAACTTTACTTTTTTATATTTAGATACAACTTGCCTCAGACTTGCTCACAATAAGCACAGCACAACATATGAAAAAATAAACAAGTTGAAAAATGAACTTTAGTATGAGTTGTAGTTACTGTAATGTTTAAGATGTTCTTAAATATCTCATTCATTCTATTTTCCATTATAACTCAATTCTTTTATCTACCTACTTTGAGAGCATCAGACATTCTTAATATCTGTACTTAATGACAATTTTATGGTTATATCTACATAGAAAATTTCTCCTAGGGTATCTAAATGACTTCTTTCACTCTCTAGGTCTGATTGATGTCATTAGCAATGTGAAATAGAGCTCATTACATTAAGCCTAAAAAATAAGCACATTCACATCAGCTAGTGAATGTAGAAGCATAAATAAGGAGTTTTTATTAAAATATTTAAAAATATATTCATTAATAAACTACCTTGGGCTGGTGAATCGAATACTCACATGGTTTAATCAATGTCTGAAAGTTTGAATCATCACTAGTAGGGTCATCTGGAATTATTTCCTCTGAACAGTTGTTGATATGGAATATATTCCATATTTTAATTATTATTCAAGTTAATTGGCTAACATTCTTATTCAAATTGCTCTTACTAGCATTAGAGAAAGAAAAGGAGAAAATGAAGAATTCTTTTCTAATTCCTACTGAATTATATTAAATAAGTTACATATATATATATATATTCATATAGTATGTGTGTGTGTATATATATATATATACACACATACATACATACACAGATATAACAGTTAAACATGTTATTATTAAACTAAAGTTACTTAGTGCTAGTTACAAAATGTATTTAGCAGAACTAGAAACAAAAATTAGATGAACAGGATAACTGAATGTCATCAGGATAAGATTCATTAATTAAATAAATAACAGATTTTTGGTTCCTCCTACAGATTCAGGAATATAGGCAATCAACCTCCTTTCCATGAAATTTTCATAATTTTGAAGTAAAATCCACTCTAAAGCAACTAAAATCTAATTTGTTTAGAGGCTGATTCTAAAAGCTATACAACAAAAGTTATCATGTATAATGCTGCATTCTTAAATGCATATCTGAAGTACATTTTGGAAGTTTTAATATTATCAGGAATTCATTTATGATAATCAGTCATTTGCATGATCACTAAGGTAATTATTTATATGCTTGAGTCAGTGAAATTCTCCAGTTATCTCATTCTGTCTTCATTCTTACCCAGAGTTTGATCTGTAGGCATGTATTCTTTGTCAAATGAGGTGCTTGTTTAGTAAACATAAAGCTAATGTCCTTGTTGTTTTACTTACTGCCTTACACTGATTCTGCAGATGGAACAGGAGGGAATGCTTTGAACTAAAGTCATGTACTTCAAACATAGACTTTAATAGCATGAAAATAATATATATTTATTCCACTGTTACTCTACTTAGAATCCTATTAAGCAAAATAAAGGGCATAAGAATCAACATTTGCAATTTAAGAGATAAGAATAAATATACATTGCTTTAATTTAACAAAAGAAATGTAATAGACCAAATGTTGATTTGTTTTTTAATTAGCAGATCAAAATAAACTTTTGGTTGGTTGATTTTACCTTTCTTTTGTTTCAGTGGGCTTTAACCATGTAAGTGTGATTTGTCTATGGTGCTCAGAACTCAAGTTCATAATTATTTAGGGAGTTTCCTGGCTGTATTTTTTTTCCATTAAAAGCCTACAGTTCTCTCAGTGATCGGGCCAAAGAAAATTCTGGAGTTTTTTGTTTGTTTGTTTATTTTCCAAGAGTTCCCAAAGTATCTACAGTGCCCACCTTTCCACTTTCTGAGGATTCCATAAAGAGAATAAAAAAGGGTCATGGGAATCATTTGTGAGGCCTGAACTAAAATATATATATTATATATATATTTATATATATATATTATATGTATATATAATATATATTATATATATATTTATATATATATTATATGTATATATAATATATATTATATATATATTTATATATATATTATATGTATATATAATATATATTATATATATATTTATATATATATTATATGTATATATAATATATATTATATATATATGCACATGTACAAAAATATCCATGTGGACACAAACATTCTGACAAGTGACTAAAGAATTATCAGGCAAATAATAGGTATGTATTGCTAGTGAGCTAAAACAAAACAAAACAAAAAGCAACAGCTTAATAGTCTAAAGCTACACACACACACACACACACACACACACACACACACACACACACACTGATAAGCCACAAGAAGTTTCCCTACTTACTGAGAATTCTCCAAATGGACCATTCCTAACCAGGTGGTATAGACAGCTTTGCCATTCTATTCAGCGTTGGCTCCCCTATGCAAGCCTTTGCCTGGCATTATAGGACATATTTGATCGGAATGCTAAAGAATTTACTAGATTTTGATGGGAGAGATTAGAGAAAGAGCATTCTTCTTAAATGAGAGAATATTGGCCAAGAAATAGCACAGCAAAACTCTGGACTATCACCAGGAAATAGCAGATAGTACAGTTTGTCAACATTATATGTATGTCCAGGGAAAATGCCTAGATGTAAGGCAGATATTAATTAACCTTGGATAATTTGCAAAGAAATTTGGGTTTTATTCTGTAAGTAGTCGGAAGCCATGTTTTAGAAATATAAATCTACTCTAAGGCAGTAGTGATAGGCATACTAACATTGAACTGTATCCTGATTCTACTTTGTAGTCACTAGGGAGGTATGTATAAGAAGTACTAGTCTGAAGTTCTCTTTAACAAAATTCCATCAAATCATCCTATAACACCTTTTTTCTTACTGCTGAGTGTTACATCCTTTGTACTGTATTCTTATAAATATTTTTTCCTGAATGCAAACTTTAAGACAATTATCTTTGTTTATATATATTTCTTCTTTAGCTCAAGTTTGTCTCTAGCACACTTCCATATATAAGAAAAAAATGACTTCCTCAATAATTGGGAAGAATTGTCCCAATTTATACTGAGATCCAAATGTGCAGCACTCTAATTAAAAGTACAACTACTAGAACAATGCTTTACCCACAGTGTACGATCAATAATTACCTACTGACAAGCTAAATAAAGGCTTAAGGGTTGTATTTTTTGTTTCTTTATTTCTCCTCTAGAGAGACTAGAAATGATTGAGGAAAAGAAGAAAGCCAGACAAACTGATTATAGAAGGAAATCCAAATATATAACGTAAAAAAAAAAAAAAAACTTTTTTTGATGAAGAATCAGAGAAGGGAAAATTTAGGTCCCTTGCTTATAATAACATGTGAGCTAAAAAAAAAAAAAAAAAAAAAAAAAAAGCAATGTTATTAGCCCCTTAGAAACCTTACTTTGGCTTACGTTCATACACATTAAATTATATATCCCCTCATCTACAAAAAGAAAGATTTCCCCAATTAAATCAAACATTGATATTTTAGCTTTGAATATAGCTACATGTATTATTCTCATTTGTGTTAAAAGGCCAACCTTAATTTTCTTTGATCATCCATTAAACACTCAAGTTCAATGCCATGCCCTGAACTTTAACAACACATTCACAGTGTTTGGTTTCTTCAAGCAACCAATCAGATATGTATTGTGCAGAATTTAGCTTTTTCTAAATTCTATCCATCAGAACTATATCAGGCCCAAGAAAAATAGCTTGCCATTAAAGAAATTAAATAGGATGCCCTGCCCAAGGAATTACATCTCTTATGTTATTATAATTCATTTGGCTGCTGGAGGACATCCAGTGATATTTTGTAAACTCATTGCACTCATCTCCCATTCCACAGGTTGGAATAATATTACACCATCTTATAGCATCGGGCTTATTATGAGCATTGCTGTATGATAATTTTTCTAGACCACCAAAAAACCCCACAAAACCCTACTTTTGACCATCCATTTTAGCTTTTGGAAGAAGTTTATATTCAAACTTCAATTTGTTGGCCTTATGCCAGAAATTGATGCCATAAAACAGGAACTCTGCTTCAAAAGAATACTGTGTTTTTATTATAAATATTAAATACTTGGTGACAGTTATACTTTAGGGGTGCTTATTTAACTCCACAAATATATTAGCTTAGGAAATGCTTATGAACAGTTATCTCCCTGTTCCTTCTATAGACCAACCTAGAGCTATCAACCTAAGTATATTTCTTTTAAATTAAAAAAGTACATCTTTAATAAACCCATAAATGCCAGGCTTTGCATCCATTGCTTCTGCCAAATCAAATGTTTTGGCTGGAGCAGTAATAGATTGTGCTGATAAGAACCTAATAAATTACCTAGTGAGGTGATCAGTCTCACAGTACATGACAGCCAAGTCACCTAGCTAGATTCTCCCTTTATGAAAAGGAAATGCAAGAGTAAGAATATTAAATTCCATGTTCATTTCTATTTTTGTTGAACCTGAAGTATAATTTGGTTTATGTCTGTTTCCTCTAGAGAATATTTACATGTAAGAAAGTATTTCAGTAGATTGTTTGTAGGTTGAGTATTTTAAGAGTTCAGTGATAAATTCTGGAGTACACTCAAGTAATAAAAACTGTGCTTTTTATCTGATCATAAAATAATTAGTAATGTTTAAATGCTTATGCAGCACTAGTGTACAAATGATGATTTCAAAATCATTAGGAAGCCATTAAATTAATAATTTTATAGTGAGAAATGTCACTTCAGGAGAGCAATGTATTTATTATTGAGGAGTATATTAATATTTCTAGTTCATCAAGTCAATAAGACATCTTAAGATAGAATAATTATGTTCTTGGACTGGCTGCCTTCAGAATATCAGTGCATATCATTTGTTGTTCTAATATATAACAGTTAATTCATGTTGAAAATACACTATCATAATAAATAGTGCCCAGCACAATTTCATAAAAAGCTATTATTCATTCAATAATATCTGTAGTGCTGCTGACAAATTTTAGGAAATGTGTATGTGTGTGTGTGTGTGTGTGTGTGTGTGTGTGTGTGTGTGTATGATGCAGACACAGAAGATATAGTAGAAATAGGAAATACATTTTTTGCCAATAGGAAGGAGAGATATTATAATGTGTATGTTATAAAATGAAGTATCTCTGCTTTTAACTATATTGAAACTAGATGGTTTCATATGGAATAGTATTCTATAGAGTATTTAGTACAGCATCATAGAGTTGTATATTATATAGAATAAGATTAGATAGGAAAGGATAGAATGGGATTTAACAATATAGTATAATATAGTAAAGTATGCCAGAGCAGAGCATAGGTAAAGCATTATATTAAATTTGATTTCACAAATGATGTATAAGCACAAAATCCAGAATATCATGATTATAATCTTGAGCATATCATTTAACCATATTGAGCCTCAGTTTCCTTATCTGTAGAATGAGGATTCAAAATAGTTCCTACATCATAGATATTTTGTGAGGAATATACGAAATAATGTATATGACATATTTATCACACATATAATAGGCATACATTGATTGTTTTTCTATCATGTTTATTTTTATATAATTGATTAGATTCAGCTCATATATTATAAAAAGAGATCCTCTGTCTGCCATATGTATTGAGATATTTCCATTCTTTCAATTTAGGGTGTTCATTGCTATAGAGATGTTTGTACATACTCAGTTTTTCTATATGTTTTTCTATATGGCTTCTGGGTTTATGTCACAGTTTGAAAGGTTTTTCCTGGGGTGCCTGGGTGGCTCAGTCAGTTGAGCATCCAACTCTTGATTTCTGTTTGGGTTATGATCCCAGAGTCATGGGATCAAGCGCACTGAACGTGGAGCCTGCTTGGGATTCTCACTCTCCCTCCCTCTCCCCGACTCGCATGCCCATTCTCTCTCTCTCTCTCTCTCTCTCTCTCTCTCTCTCTCTCTCTCTCTCTCCCCCTCCATCCCTCCCTCTCTCCCTCTCTCCCTCCCTCCCTCTCTCTCTCTCAAATAAAATTAAAAATAAAAATAAAGATTTTTCTTATGCAATTTTATAAAAATATTCTTTTCTATTTTGCTGCCATTTAAACCTTTATTTTAAAACCTTTTGCTTTATTTTAAACCTTTAATTCATACATCTGAGATATATAAGTAGTGTCAGATACATATATAATTTATTTTTCTAAATGGTGAGTCAGTTGTTCCAATCCACTGAAAGGTTAATTTATGTATATATCCCCATGGATCTGAATTATCATCTTTATAATGTACCAAATTCCTCTAAATAACAGATTATGTTCCCAAACTTCCTATTCTGTTTTGTTGACACCTTCTTCTCCATAACCAAGCCATTGAAAATTCCTATCAATTCCATTTCTAAAGTATGACTAGCATTCACCTTGATCCTCACTGCCACCACTCTAAATTACTAGCTTCTTTTAAATTGGCTAAAAAATAGCTTCCTAAGTAGTGTTCCCCACTCCAGTCTTGCCCCTCCTCATGTCTGTTTTCCACAAATCAGATCCTTTCCATTTTCCTTAAGTAGAAAGTTAATTTTCCTTGTTATTTTCTCATAGTCAAAAGTTAGGTTTAGATTAGGGAATAATATAATCAGAAATGGGATTCCTCAATATTGATATAGGTCACTTTTTAAATTTACACAGCAGAATACCCCAAAGCACTATAGTTGACCAGAGAGGGGAACAGAAGGAATCTGCCCTAGATGAAGTGAGTGAGTAGGTGTAGGCATCATCTAAGCTTTTTTCTAATGTTCAGCTTAATCCTTGGGATGGTTGATTTTATGTGTCAGTTTGACTGGACTAAAGGATACCTAAGTAGCTGGTAAAACATCTTTTCTGAATGTGTCTGTGAAGTTGTTTCTGGAAAAGATTAGCAATTGTAGCAGACTGAGTTAAGAGAACCACCCTCCACCAATGTAGATGGCCTTATCCAACCCATTAAGAGCCTGAATAAAACAAGAAGAAAAAGGAAGAGCAAGTTTTCTCTCTCTCTTTGCTTGAGCTGGGGCATCCATCCTTTCCTGACAACAGAGCCCTTTGCTTGAGCTGGGGCATCCATCCTTTCCTGACAACAGAGCCCTTGGCCCTAGAGTCTTTGGACTCCAGCACTTACATTACCAGCTCCCCTGATTCAAAGAACTTCAGATCCAGACTGAAGAATACTACCAGTTTCCCTGGTTTTCCAGCTCACAGATAGCAGATTGTGGAATTTCTCACCAAACCATGTGAGCCAATTTCTATACATCTCAATAGATATGTAGTATTGGTTTTGTTTCTCTGGAGAACCTTGATATAATCCTCCCTTAAACAAGGTGGAAGACTTAGACTTTTTAGCTTAGTTTCAATGTTGTTGTTTTTCACACAAGCTAAGCCTGAACACCAATGGCTTGGCAAACTGAAAATCTTTTAATGCACCACCCAACATGTTCTTGGAATATGAAGATTGCCTGCATTTAGCTAGAGATTTAATTACAACTTAGGAATAGGAGATTTGTCTGTAGATTTAGTTAAAGAATTTGCTTTTTAATTTTATCTCTGTTATTTGTAATTAGGTGTGGCTATGATATTTATAACTTCTTGCTTTATGAATTAAAAAATCCATAGAATTGTTCTTTAAAAACCATGAATTGGAAGAATTTAAACGAGAGAAAAATTCACAATATTTAAATGGAAAAAATGGTTACACTAAGTGTATAAATAAGTAGGTTCAGTATTATGCCAGTTGTGTGCATATTTGTAGGTATAGATATAAATCTGAATAGAAAAGGAAATTAGCAATGGTTATCTCTATGAAATGGAATTGTAGCTATTGATCATGTATTCTTTGTACATTTTTGTATGTCCCTAAGTTTCTTCAATTAATGTCTTTTAATGTACAAAAATCTAAAAGGAATGCTATTATTAATAATTTAAAAACTAATCTCTAAAATTTTATCTCTATAATAATGATTTATTTCAAATATTTTTAGTGTGTCTCATGTAATTTTGACTCAATTTATCTCACAGTGACTTAGAGAAATCAACCATGGAATGTTTCGAAACATCAATAATGTTTTTTTATGTAGGAGGTGACAAAATTTTAATTGTGGATTAGTGAAAGTCTTAAATAATGTGAGAAATAGTGTTGAGACAGTTTTGTGAGATATTCTACTTAGTTATGTATCTCATGTATACACATATAATTGATATATATATGCTATATATAATTTATATATAAAATTGATTCATATTATGTATATATGTTTGGCATATACATAGATATTATATGTAAGACAAAATCATGCTTTCTGTGAAGATGAAAAAAATTTTAAAGACATTTTGCCTTCACAAGGTGCACAATTTATTTTGCTGGCCCCAGGAAAGAAATTGTTCTACATTTCCACTGGCATGTATGGGTGGGCCATCATGATTTCTAGGTGGTCCATGTATACCAGACAAGTTTCCCATAAGGGGAAAAAAATATATGGGAAGATATGAGATTAAGATTTGAGGTAAAATCTCTTAAATAAATGTTAGGACTGGGGCAAGAACACTGGTGGCCACCCTATTAGACAATGCCTGTGGATGAGGAGTGAGAAAACGTACTTGAAATGAGAATAGAAATCGATGCTCACTAATGATTAAAAGAACTCGAGAAGAATCTTTTCTGGTGCTTGATGTTGGGTGACACTCAGATTATCTCCTGACCAAGGAATAAGATGAGTTTTTTGACATAGGAAGATGCAAGATAGTAAGAGAGCAGTAGAGTCTCCTACGTGGAAGAGTGCCTCAGTCACTTTTGTGAAAGCCGTCTCCATGATGCCATGAGGACCACAATGGAAGATTGGCAGTGACAGGAGGAACAATACCTCTGTGACAGTGCAAGGAGGGCTACAAGTCAACAGCAATGTCAAGCGTGAGCCATGAGGCAGAACTTGTAACAGCTGGCGAAAGCCTAGAGGCGAATGTATGTAGATGAACACTAAGGACTTCAGTTCATTTAACTGCTGTCAGAGAAAAATGTAGGATTTTTGTTTTGTTTTGTTTTGTTTTAGTTTCTTACAGAGGCTGAAAAATAAATTTGAGATTTGAAATCTTACTAATTCCAGGTGACATGGATTTAAAATAAAGAGTAGTATCATCATTAGTAGTAGTACCACTAAAATAAATATTTCCTATATCCAAGGACTGAAATCAAGGGTTACTAAGATTAGAGAGAGTGGCATATAGAGATGAGAAGGGGGTCAGCGGAAATGTTCTGACATTCATATCAGGCTGTTTTAAATTTGCTTAATTCATTACCTTGTGTTACAGCATTTCTCAGTAAAAGTGTTAACATTGTCTCACTTTCCTCTGCAATGTCAGACACAACAGAAGGACTAAGAGGTCAGTTTCCCTTTTTTTTCTTGCAAGAAGGAAAGTTTACCTTTAATAAGAAAGGAATAGGGTTACTTTGTACCAAGTGGAGAGTTAAGAGGGTTTTTTTCTTCCAAAGCTATGATCAGAGAAGCAAATAACGAGGCTATGCCAAATAGGACTGCCTCATACCAGCTAAAGGTTCTAAACTATGAGAAATAGAGAGGAGCTCAGAGCTTAGGAAGAGATGTGGAAACTTCAGGGTTTAGGTTTCGTGGCAGAGCCTGGGACTTAGGAAATCATAAACTGATTATTTTTTGATACTGGTACAAAAAGCATCACAGACTTTAGAACATCATTAAGGGTAGAGACAGATGGAGATTTCGTAGGTCATGAAGCTTATACAAATTACAAGAGGGAAATGCTTTGAGAAAAAATAGAAAATTATGAATACAATACTAACGTACATGTTTAGTTAAATAAAAAAGCAAATCCCAATAAATTATAAATTTTTAAATAGCTGACAAGTATGATAAATATTGAAAGTAATAAAATGGCATTTTTAAAACTATCCTGCCATATCTCTAATATATTTTTGGTCTTCATTTTTGGCTATGTATTCTGTAATGTTCTCCTCATATGAAAACTATATTGTAATATGATTTTCTATATATAAAAAAGAAAGAAAAGTTAGTCTTTCTTCAGGATTGTTTGTCGAAATTTAGTTTTTGCCATTGGTAGTTTTACAAAGTTCTTCAAAACTTCTTAGTAGTAATATCATGTATATTTTTGGGATTACTGTCAAATTTGGGAAATCTTTATAAGGATGCTATGATATTCATATATTTCAAGTTCATTTTAGCAGTGACTAAATCTAAGTAGTCTTTAAATTCTTAACATTTATTAACCTGGTTTTCATGGGTATTTAATTTATAGTAGCATTTTCTAAGTTTTAAGGATCTCTGTCACTATTTCACATCAAATCAGTAAGACTTTATATATTTAATACGTTCACATGGTTCATTCCTTAATATTAACTGGATTATTAACCTATGACTTTACATTTTACTTCAATTTGAAATAATTTCTCTAAATTTATTTACCATGTAATCTAAAATATTTTTATCACAACTTACTTCTAGCTTAATTCTAGCCTTAATTCCCTAGGGCTAATATAACAAATTGCTACCAACTTGGTGGCTTAAGACAATTTAAATGTATTCCCTCACAATTCTAGAGGAAAAAGGTATAAAATCAAGTTTTCAGCAGGACTGTAATCCTTACAGAGACTTTAGAGGATAATTCATTTCATGCCTCTTCTAGCATCTGCTGGTTAACAGCTTTCTTAGCTTGTAGCCACATCACTGCAATCTCCCTCTATCATCTCATTCATGTCTCATATAAGAGTACTTGCCATTGGATTTAGGGTCCACCTGAATCATACAGGATCATCTCCTTATCTCAAAATCCTTAATGTAATTACATCTGCCAAGTTTTAGGGATTAGAATCACAAGTTTTAGGGATTAGAATGTAGACATATTTTTTGTAGACCACTATGGAGCCCACAACAGTATTGGAATACGTTCTATCAAGATTATTGCTCACTTTATTACATTTCCCATATTTCATGAATTCTTATCTATATTGTCTCTTAGTTCTTTCATGTAATAAAAATGAAAACAAAGAGAGCATCTCTCCACATCAGACATCTGTTATCACAATAGTGTGCATAATAAACCCACCCCAAAATGTAGCTTGTATTTTAAAAAATCATTTACTATTTCCTGAGTCTCTGGTTTAGCTGGTTTCTTGTGATGATCTGTGATGTCTTCTACTGATCTCTGCTGGGCTTATCAGTTGTCTGAGTTCAGCTGGCAGGTCACCTGTGTACTGGCTGATCTGGAATGTCCTCTAAAGGGAATGATGTATATCCCCTCTATGTGGTTTCTTGTCCTCAGGCTATACAGGCATGTGCTCATGACAATGACAGATGTAAAATAGATTCCAGAAACACACAAAGCTTCTTAAAGCCCAGTGTCAGATCTGGCACACTAGCACATTTGCCCATTCTGACCAAGGCACCTCACAAGTCTAGTTCAGTTTCAAAGGGCTGACTTGGCAGATACTGCCAGTCACATTGCACAGGAAACAGAAAAAGAGGGGTGTGAAATATTGGAGCCTCCATACTACCCACCTGCCACAACTTCTTTCCTTCAAATTAGGTATCTGCAGCTTGTAACATGGTTTATTGAAATTGTTCCAAATGTTATTCTAGTTAAAATAGAAGAATCAAGCCTTACTAACTTTTCATGTAAATATTTTGTATTCTATTTGGAAATGGGTTTCTCCACTGATTTGGCAAATATATATTTTAGTTGTCAAAGGGTTGTACTCACCTTACAAGGCTTAAGCAGGTTTATAATGAGTATCTTGTTACACTTAAATGATTAAAAAAAAACAACAACAACTCAGTTGCTCTGTGTTTAAAATGTTCCATGTAAGAGCCAAATTCTACAAGAAAATATAAAATATTGCAAAATACTGAAACAGTCAAAAACATGAGATACTGTGATGGAAGACTTTTCTCCAATGGGGAAAAAAGAATTCGGGCTGCTTGACTTAAATTTTGTGACACTTTCAAGTCACAGTGATGCAGGGTAAGTCAGCATGGTGGACGGTAGTTGTAATTCCTACACAGTTCTGAATAACTTAATGCAGATGTGACTACAAACCACAAAAAACAAGTGCTACTCAAAGCAATTTAATCATGCCCCTGAGTCAACTTAGTTACTCTGAGGATGGAGGGGAAGTTGAGAAAACAGAGACAAGAGTCTACCAATTATATTTTTAAAATCTTTGTGATGGTCCTTAGAAGATACTTTGAGGAGGAAAGACAGAACCCCAATAACAGGTTGGATTTTTCACTAGAATGGTACAAGAGGGTTCACCAAAAAGTTTGCTGATTTGGAGCAATAGGAAGTGCAGTATTTCTCACACATAAGGTTTTGAAAACAGATCTTTATTCTTCTTATTAATGATAAACAAATTTCATTATAAATTTAATTACAGACACACTGTATACTCTTCAGAGATTTGCAATACATAGTAACATAGTTATTATGTAGTTTTCATGAATAACACTTCTCTGTCTGTTCAGTCTCATTGGGTGATTTCCAGAGCATCAACATGGTTGATTTGACTGTTTGCCCAATTTTATAGTTGCTTTTGCAGGAAAGAATTTATTGACCTCCTTACTCCATCATGCCAGAAGTGAATCTCCAAAATTTACTTTTCAGTTTTCCACTAATTTTTCATTGTTTCTATATTTTTTCTAATATTTTTTGATGCTCAAGACAATAAAGGGAGCTCATATTTTGTCTTGTTTTTCAAGCACATGTATATGGTAGCTCAAAATTTAGGGCCAATTACAGTTTTATGTTGTTCAAATAGATATTTTAAATTTAAAATCTATGAAAATGACACATATTTTTAAGATACTACATCACCATGTAAAAATTCACTACATTGTATATTCCATACAGGTGCTAAGCCTTTATAAAACCCCAAATACATTAGTTTTAATCATCTTTGAAGTTGTCTAGTAGGTTTCTTTTGTGAGTTTGTGTGTGTTAGTTACAGCTTTGTCTGAATGTTTTATGCCATTAAAGGAACATATTCTGTTTTTATTTAAAGAATACATTATTTCTGATGTGATCAAGATAAAAAGTAAAGAATATTAAGATGCCACTGTCATCCTAACACATACTGGCTATAAACTATGAAATACTAGTATGGAAACCAACCAATAATAGGTATTTGAGTTAAGGTCGGTGATGTATATCTAGGAAAATATGCCAGTGAAGATGAGATGTCTGTGAAGGTCAGGTTGTCCTAGTG
The DNA here is from genome assembly GCF_027475565.1 of Acinonyx jubatus. Taxonomy (NCBI): domain Eukaryota; kingdom Metazoa; phylum Chordata; class Mammalia; order Carnivora; family Felidae; genus Acinonyx; species Acinonyx jubatus. The sequence goes on along the minus strand of NC_069387.1, from coordinate 104,601,670 downwards.
GGAATCTTAGAATGATTTCCAAGTGTTTTACTTAAAAAAAAAGAGAGAAAGAAGAGAAAGGAAAGGAAAGGAAAGGAAAGGAAAGGAAAGGAAAGGAAAGGAAAGGAAAGGAAAGGAAAGGAAAGGAAAGGAAAGGAAACAACACTAAGGGAGATGAAATCTCTTAAACAGAAATATGTTTAGGAAAACATTAGGTTTAATGTAATTAGCATGTGGAAGAAGAGAAAACTTATACTAGGAACTGCAGCATAAACTTTAAAAACAAAATCATCAAACAGATAAAAACACTTTTCCAAGAACCTCATCCCAGAGCGATAATGTAAAGGACACCATTCTTACAATCATGGACAAAGGACCATGGCAAGATCAGAGCAGAGCATGGTGGAGAGTATGTGTGTTGTCGGGGGCAGGGCTATGGAGACAAGATGGTGAAGGTGAGGATTTTGTCTAACTATAAGATACAATGATTAATTATAGTCATCATCACAGATAAAATAATAAGGAAAAGTCTGTATCTACGTAGATATTTTTATTCTAAACAGAAAAAACCTTTCAAAAATTAAAAAAACAAAATAAATTGTGTTGTAAAATAGGAATCCCATAGAAAACAAAAATGGGAACCAAGGGAGATGAAGAGAGAAATTAATATAGGAATTAGGGAATGATAAAGGGAATTAGAACAGGTTTAACAGTGGAGTTTGGTAAAAATGGATACAGCTATGATTCTAAGCATGAAAGGTATGTTCCCTTGATATCTGAACTCAGATCGGGTTAATGGCAGGACATATGTTTTTCTACTTCTGTTCTAGGCTCACAAACTTCTTATACATGAAATATGCTTTTTCTTAATTTCTGCCCATTTTTTATTCCGAAATACAAATATCATCTCTGTGAAATCATGCTAGCCTAAAATAATTTAATCCACCTTATCTTCTCTCTCCTTTTCAGTCTTATCTGCTATTATTCTACTGTGTACATCCTGTGATCCTGCCTAATTCAACTACTTGCTGTTTCTCACTTTCTCTCTTATCTTCCTTTTCCATAAGCTATGCCCACTGGATAGAGTTTTCTTCTCTGCTTGTCTTTAATTCTCTAGCCTTTCTAATCCTTTCAATATCTTTAAGACCTATATATATTGTTAAGTGCTGTTTGCAAAAATCTCATTGGGGTTTAAATGATGAGGGAAATGGGACTAAGTTCCTTCACTTAAAATTATCACGGATAGTTCAATACGAGAAATACAGATCTACGTGTTTAGTTTTAAAATATAAAATATGGCAAACAAAACTTTCTTCTGCTCAGTGACTCCTCAACCATACCTAAGTAAAATTCGTCAATACTGTTGAATGCCTACTGCATACCGAGCACTGCTTTAAGCATTGCAGCTAGAACAATGAAGAAGACTGGCATGAGTGTGCCACCGTGGAACTTATATTCTAATTGGGGAAGATACAGTCAATAAATGAATCAATAAATATAATAAAATATACGATAATTTTGACTAGTAAAAAGTAACATGAAAAAATAAAAAGGGTAACACCTCACAGTATGAGAGGAATATGACTGAAAGAAACTAAGATACAAGACAAACCAAGTAATTTAGACAGGGTGGTCCACTCATTCTTCCAAGTGAGTAATTTAGACAGGGAGGTCAACTCATTATTGTTAAAGAGATCATATCTGAATCAGGGCATTAATGATGAAAAGGAGTTTGCCATGGTAAAACTGGTGGGGGAAGTCAAGGTGGGATACATTTTCAGGAAGAGTTTATAGCAGTAGGCGAAGGCCATGACATGGGAATTAAATTGGCCTATTTGAGTTTCAAGCAGAAGATACATATGGCTGGAACATATATGGGGGGAAAGTAATAGAAAATAAATTCAAAGAGGCAGGCAAGTACCACATCTTATAAACTGTGCTCAGTAGGGTGACTTAAACCATTCTCCAATACCATCAAAACAAAATTTCATAATTACTTGTGGATATAGTATCTCCCTATATCTTGAGCCCTTCCATCACTTTGCAATTCAATTATGGAGTTTATCTTCACAACATGTTATTCACGAAGTGTTTTAAATTATATAGCAGATAATCTCCTTGAGGCTGTGGACCATATCACCCATTTTTGTGTCCTTGAAATGCCTAATTTGGTATCTTTATCAGGTGTTAGTAATCATTTTTGGACATGTTAAGTATCCTGATAAAATTAATCTGAAACAAATGCTGTTGGATTAATTGGCATGATTTATAACTTTGTAGTAAGTAGTTACTCAGTGAAGAGTTTTGTTGAAATTTTTGTGAATTTTTTGTTTATGGTTTAGTTGAAATTCTTATAAATCATACTTGTAAATTAGTATATAAGGACATATTAGATTTACTGGAGTATGGGACTTTATCTCATCAAATTTCATTATAATATCTACTTTAGACATTAAAACAATTCTAATGAAGTTAGCAAATCCAAATGGAAACCTACAGCAAATTGCAACTTCTTTAACGTTAATTAGTTAAAGGAAACTCAGGGTGGTCAATACCACCAATGCAGTATATCAAATCTGAAGAAGTACAAGGACACTGGGTTATTGAATCCCAAGGACTTGCTTGCATTTCAGGGGCGAGGTAAATCAATGATGTTGGAAATAAACTTTACAGAGCCTTATTGCCTCTACTGTTCAGTTTCCTTGTTCCAGACCCTAAGATATGATGATGTAAAATACTACTAAATCCTTGAAAGAACATTAAATTAGTATTTGAAAGGTTCTACTGCAAGGTTAAGTCAAGCTAACAGAGTTATATACGAGAGAGAATATGTGAAATATTTTTAATAAACATGGACAAATTTAAGAGGAGAGTAATAGCATTTTTTTTCTAGTCTTGTAAAAATAATTGACATATACAAGTCTCTTAAGTGTCGATTTCAAGTACTCAAGCTTCACTGTATAGTATTTTATTTCCTGAAGGTTCATGAAACTTTGCTTTTTGGGTCAATGTGAATAATGTGAAGTAAATCACCTTATTAATATAAGTTATTTAACTGACCCCTTCCATCCTTGTGTTCAATAGAAAATGGTTCCTATACAATGGCACATAGTTTCTCCAAAGAATACAAAAGTCAAACAAGCCTATCTGTAGTTTTGTCAGCGTCCTCTCTGTCAGAATATTGCAATATTAAACCACCATCATTCACCAATGAAAATGAAGAGCTTTTTGTAAGATTTGAAAAACATAATGAAGAATTTGTTAATGGCAAGTATATACTTCTATATGTGTCTTTTGCAGTGAATGAAGTAAATAACATTCCTCTCTAAATTATAAAAATCTGCCGCAATGTCAAGTACTCTAAGGAAACATGTCTTTATTCTAAATATTTACTTTTTTGAAAGTCTCATGTATTCAAGCTGTGTCTTCCTATTTACCAGTTTACTTATTTTTTGGTTAACCTGAGTATATAAGCATAGTTATACAATTATAGGACTGGAGAGACTTTGTATTCATTGAGTGTCTGTTGTTTTTTGTGAGGTTTTCTTACCCTTTTGAAAAATTTGATGACAGCTGTGTACCCTGTCCTCAGAATAATACACTAAAGCCCCTACCCACAAACTTCCTTATACAGTTTCAAAGGGTTTAGGATCTTTGATTTTGTTCATTCCCCTGTCTGATATACAAAGAAAAATAGTTTTCTGCCATGTTCCTAGAGCTCTTAAGAAAAGATATTTCATAACATCACTTAGTAATGCATTCCAAATGGTTCAAAACCTTTCTTAATCAGTACCATATCTCAGAAGAGATCAAGTCTCCTAAGTCAATGCAGACAAAAAACAATTGCCTTCCTTTTCCCAATTATTGGATTAAATTGAGCAAGTACAAAGATGGAAAAAGTAACTAACATTAAAAAAATCCCCAAATCCAGATTTTTATTGTGGCACTTTCATTTGAATAATACTTTCCCTCTGAACTATTGACAAACTGATAAATATGAAAATTTCAAGGTGAACTGTTTTGTAAAACAAACATCTGTATTTGAATTTTCCATTAGTACATTCAGGAAAATCTGGATGCACTTCCTGAGACTCCAGATCATAAAGAACCGAAGGTTGAAAGCAATGACTTTCTCAACAGATTTGAACATCTGCTCACTGTCAATATTCTCAACATCTCATCTATCCTGCACTCACCCTGTTTTCCTTGGTTCTATCTGAAATGTGGATGGAAAGCAGTCCTGACTCACCATGCATTCAACATTTTGTCTTTACAGTTAGAAGCATTTTTAGCAGAAGGAATTTAATAGATAATCATTTGTTTAAATGCAAACTTATTAGATTTAACCCCATGAATTAGCAGTGGTTTCTTTATCCATTTCCAATCTCTTAACCTTTTAATTGTTGGTTTCAAAAGTCACAACTTATCCTGTAGATTTCCAACGTTGCCCTAGAGAAGATAATAAGAAAATATTCAACTATTTTTACTATTATGGACAGATATACAAGTAATATAACCATGTTATTGTAAAAAAAAGTGAAAATGTATGTCACTACCATATGTTATTGAAACAGTACAAAATAGCACTACCTTTATTTAAGACAAAATGAAATATTCTAGGATGTGTATTTAGTCACTTATTTCTATCATTTCACCCACATTCTGCATGATTGTATTTAAATCATATTCTTAAATACAAAGCTTAAAATATTTATATATCTATAATAAAATTTTAATTCTCATGCTAAACATCTTTCTGAGAGTGAACTAGAATAATGATGTATAGATATAGCCAAGAGAAATACATTAGAACTTTAAAAAACTTTGCCTCTCAAAACCCATTAAAATATTGTGCATAAGAATAAAATGAGATTTAAATCCACAAGGAAAATGATAGAATACAAACTGTAGCCTATGAGGATAGATTTTTTCTTTTTTTGAATACTAAAAAGTTATTGAAAGAATTCTTATTTCTAGAACATCAAAGTCTAACAATAAATTATGTAGATATTTATATAACCCACCAGTAAGTTATGTGTGTGTGTGTGTGTGTGTGCGCGCGCGCATGTGCACGTGCGTGCTTTTAAAAATAAAAGTAACTAAATTTAGAACTTTGAAGAAAGTACAGGGAATCCTCTGGAGTCCACAGGGATCTGAAATGTAGAACTAAAAGCACAATATCCAAAACTGAGGATGCTGGTTAGGGATGTAGGAGGAAAATTGGACATTTGAAAAACTCAAATCTACCATCATTATCAACATCTTCCCAATACTTAAAGACTTTTCTGATGACATCGATAGTGATATTAATGTGATTTTTTGAAACTTCATAATGAAATTGGGAAGATGCTCATAATTCAGTAAACCAGTATTTTCCAAATTTGTACATGGACAAAGAATCCATTCAAAGTTCAAGATAGGCCAATGAATTTTAATACAACAGAGTAAGAAATGTTCCTTGATACAGTTTCAGCTTCCACAATGCAACTAACAGTTCAGAAACTATGCATACTGACTTAAGGTTTGGTATCAAATAATATCCACGATGATTTGATAACTATTTGTGTGTGTGTGTGTGTGTGTGTGTGTGTGTGTGTGTGAATCTGGATTTATTCCCTATACTTCAAGAAAAAAATTGTCCAACAAATAAATACCAAAGCAGATATGACAATATATTAAATAAGATATAAAAGAAATTTGGTAAAAGTTTTAAAAAACCAGTGACACTTTTCTCATTAAATATTTGTGGGTTTAGAAAAGATAATTATGCTTCATAAAAAGGTACTTATGGGGGCACCTGGGTGGCTTGGTCGGTTAGGCGTCTGACTTCGACTCAGGTCATGATCTCACGGTCCGTGAGTTCAAGCCCCGCGTCGGGCTCTGTGCTGACAGCTCAGAGCCTGGAGCCTGTTTCGGATTCTGTGTCTCCCTCTCTCTCTGCCCCTCCCCTGTTCATGCTGTCTCTCTCTGTCTCAAAAATAAATAACATTAAAAAAAAATTTTTTAAAAAGATACTTATGTTAAAATGTAGTAGGTTTATTATCACCATTTTAAAATGAATTAATATATAAATAGGTTATACATTTCTCAGTTTTAATTTGCATATGATAACTATCAACATATGTACCACACATGAAGAAAAATTCTTTGGAGCTCTTGATAATTTTTTTTAAAGTGTAAAAGAATCTTGAGACCAAACAGTTTTAGAACTGTTGTATTAGAACAGCTAAGTAACTTGTTCAATGAGGCACAGGAACTGAAGTTACTCTATCTCTTCAAAACCCATATTCTTCTTCCTTCACCAACCTATTCTCCCACAATACCTCTATTATCACCCAGATGTTTTTGGATTCAGACATTCATCAAATATAAAAATACAGTAGATGTATGTATGTGGGTAACAATATTCTTTTCAGGTGTCTTTGTGTGTATGTTGTGTGTATGTACATAGTCTGTGTGTGAGAATTCATAGATGTGTGTTGACAAAGACTAATGGCTGTGCTCAATTCTTCATATACTAGCAGCTTGTTCTGGGAAATCAAATAAATATATTCATTTCTTTGAAATGATAATAATTGAAAAATTTAGCTTTCCTATTGGTCTTAATTACTTATAAGTACATATAGGAAGTGAGATGTTAGAAGATGTATTTTAGACATTTTATCATATTCTCTTTGTTGTTTATAGTCTGTTTGAATGTGAGCTTCCTGAGGGTACTGTTTTTTGCCAGCTTTGTTCATTGCCTTATTAAAAGTACCTAGAAAGATCCCTGATATTCAATAAATGCTTTATAAATTAACATGTGCTAAAAATATACAGTAGAGAGATCATAAAAAGAATCACAAGTAAGATTATATTGACCATCCCCATCACTGGATATTTTTCCCTATTCTTTTCTTTCTAAAAATTTTACTTCTTTATTCAAGCGCCTGTCATTGGCAACTCAGCTCTATCCTCTCTTGATTATTTTATTTTTCTCCAGTTACAGGGTGCCCAAACCTTGTTAACCCAGCTTCTAAGGAGATAAAACTCATATAAGAAAATCATTACATCAGTGCAATATTTTTTTGTGTTTGTCTAAGCCTTCTTACCTGTGTGTGCCTTTTATGACCAAAGCACTACACAAAAGTGTTTTTATTTTCCCAGAGAAAAGTATAATTATCCTTTCTAATATCATAAAATATAGGATTTTATCTATGAGAAATGGAGATCACCTTAACATTTCTAAGAAAAGATACAACATCACGTGGTACGTCCTTTAGAAAGATAATTGGCAGCCTTTGGAAGACAGACAGACTGGACACAGGCTTGTCAGGAGGCAATGGTAATACAGTAAGAGTATGAATGAGGCAAAAGCAATCAGTTTGGAGCAAGAGGGATAAAGCCTAGAAAGGCACAAGAGAAAGAAATGCCACGATTTATTTTAAGCAATTACATATGAGATAAGGGAGAACCCAGTGAGACTAAAATATTATGCAAACTTTCTGGGAGAAAAAAAATATTATGCCTGAGATAATGCCTATAAGAAATAAACCATGTGTGTGGAAATAAAAATTACTTTGAAAAATCTTGATTTATGTCTGTGAAACAATGAAATGAAGATATCTACGTAGCATTTAGAAATATCTGGTTCTAGGATTTAGGAGAAAGACCAGAGCTAGGAAAAGGGATTTCAACAATCTCATATCACTGGGGTAAGCAGGAGCTGATAAAAAGGATGAAATCAATTGGTGAAGCAGAGAATGAGTCACAGAAGTGCCTAAGGGTAGAAACCTACGACTCAGTGTTCTTAGAGGCTTTGAAAAGTGAAATGGGATAAAGAAAAGTATTTAAGTGTATATATATATGTATATGTATATGTACACATATACGTATATATGTACACATATACATATACATATATATATACACAGAAGGACTTTTTTATATCATCCATCCAATTATTTACATCAGTGTCCACCAAAATTATAATAAAATTGTAGCATATCAACTACATGGATTATAATTGAATCACAAATAAAATATTTATAATATAGACTAAATGTAAAAATAGATTTTTTTAAAATACTAGATGCTATGTAGCATATAATATTACACCCATTTGAAAATACCAGCATATAAATAACTACTGAGAAGTGGAGAAGAGAATCTTTAATATGGGCTCAGTGATCCGATTATCTGGATATTAATAGAAATTTGACAATATTTTATGACTCTTAATGGCTTTCCACCCCCCCAATTCTCTAAAGTCACGTTTTCTCGTTTGTAAGTTAAAATTAATAATCATGTTTCCTTCTGCTTGTGGAGAGAATTAAGTGTGTTTATTCATGTGCTTAGCACATGACTAGCACTCAATAACTGTTAGATATAATTACTCATTTTGATTATTGGAAGGAAATAGAGAAGCAAAATAAATTGCTATTTTTGAATGGTTGATTGTCATATCTTAAGAGACTGTGGTTAGTCTCAATTAGTTCAATTTAAGCATCCTGGGCAAGTTACTTAGTCTCTCTGTAAATAACAATAGCACTTACCCAACAGATTTGTTGTGGAAATATAATGAACAGAATAAAAACCAGCATAATATTTGTGTATATATTTTTTTGCTTGCATATATTTAGAACCCACTTTTTTGTTAATGTTCATAATATCTTAGTATTGTTATGGTAAAGTGGTCATTTTATGAATTTCTTGGATTTTTTTTACTAAATGTTTAAAAAGTATAGGCTGTCCTGAAGCATAAATTCAAAATTTAAAAATATCCAATGAAAACAAGACTGGCATGGGTTATTTTAACCTTCAAAGGTAGCTTGTATCTTTTTCTCAATTTCATTAATGTAACTAAAAAAATAATAAATAATTATTGCGTTGTATATTGTTATGCTGTGATATTTAAGCTTTTTTAATGTATGTGTTAAAATACGTGTGAATATCTGCTCTTCAGCTTGGGAGATCACAGACCATTTATTTTCATATTCTTGACATTTTGTGCATTATATTTTGACTGCAAGTTTATGAGTTCTATGATATGAAGCAAACACACACCATCTTAAAAATGGGAATGAATACCCAAGAAAAATGTTACCTAGGAGTTATGCAATTTTAAGTTTGAGTAATATAAGCTTTTCACAATTTCTACACTTGAATAAAAACTGAAACGAGAAATGTCAAGGGTAACTTAGTGTTTATTCACAACTACATATAATAAACTAGATCCTTCTGAAACTGGGGAGTAAAACTAAGGTACACAAAATAACTTTATAATTTATGGTATTGTTACTATTGTTGGTTTTTAAACAAAAAAAGGCAACCTAGTTGTATACCCTGTATCTCACATGCTTATCCTTTCCTCCACAGTTTCTAATAATTTCCTGAGGAATACAAAAAAATTTTATTTTGTCAGAGTACAAGTTCCTGTGCATGCCTTTAGGAATTCCAAGTCAAAATTAGATGTACTCATTGATATTCTATTATAATTGCTATAATAAAATACTACTGTAGTTATTGTGACAAAATTATACATTCCATAATAACAGAATCTACTTTTCACTTTGATAGGCAGCAAGAAAGCAAGAGATAAGCTTTGTGTAGTACTTAAGATTATGGACCCTAAAGTCAGCAGTGTCTTCAGATTTAACTCTCCTGCTTTCTCTTTGTGTGACCTTAGACAAATCTTCTAATCTTTCTGAAACTTAGTTTTCTCCTTTATAAAATGAAAATAATTATAATGACCTATAATAGTAATGCAACTCTTAGGACTATTATGAGTATTAAGTGAATCAATACACATGTAGCACTTAGAGAACAGTGGTAAGCAACCAGTCTACAGTAAGTGTTATCTATTTTAATATATACAAATATATGCAAATATATGTGTCTGTGGGTCTTAAAGCCTGTAAATTTTTGGAAGTTTTTTTTTTTTTTTTGATGATGAACCAATAATCACCCCTCAATAAAATTTTCTTATTGCATTTGAAATTATAGAATCTGGACTGCCACAGTTAATGCATCTTTGCAGAGGTGTCTCTAGCTGATTATGGAGACATTTAAGAACAGGTCAATAACATAATATTTCTCTTCAATTAACTATACTATGTCAATAAATCTATAATATCCTTCATGGTTAAAGTAATATAAATCATTTGATGTTTTTAAGCAATATGGTAAGAAACAAGACAGCAGAAATATTTTACATGATGAATACAATGTAGCAAAATGGTACATTCCTTGTTACCATTTTATTTTATATTTTTAATATATTTTTAAAGCTTATTTATTTATTTATTTTGAGAGAGAGAGAGCATGAGCAGGAAAGGGGCAAAGAGAGAGGGAGAAAGAGAATCCCAAGCAGGCACCACACAGAGCCCAGTGTGGGACTTGATCATGACCTGAGCCGAAATCAAAAGTCAACTAACTGAGCCACCCAAGCGCCCCTCCTTATTACCATTTTAAAACAACCTGTTCTCTGGGAGAGTTTTTGTCCTTATCCACTACTTTGTAGTTGTGTGACCTTGTTCTAGTTGTTTTGTTTTGTTTGTTTTTTAATCTGTCTCTCAGTTTCTTATCAAAAGGGAGGAAAAAAGTAGATAGTATATAATGTTCCTCACAGAGTTGTTGTGGAAATATAATGAGATGGCACATGTAGACACTTACCAGAGCTATAATATAGCAACATTCAATTCCTGAACTTGTTAATCAGAGTCCAAATCAAGTTACATCATTTCTTTTTCTATTTCTTCTTCTTTTTTTTTCCCCCAAGAGTAATCTTTTCAGATCTACCTTCAAAATACATTCTGAACTCCACCATTTTCCTTCATTTCTGTGGTACATTTCAATTCAGGCTTTCAGCATCTTTAAGCTGGGCTTCCTGTGAAGTTGCCATCTAAGTGATATCATGTTACTCCAGGGTTATTCTCATAACTACTTGCACTCTCCAGTGCTGCCTCACTGCATTTAAAATAACATTGAAAGTCTTTACTAAGATGTGACTCCTCTTCCACTTATTCATGACAGACCATCTACCTTCATCTCCTTGATGCTATTTGAATAAGTCAAACAAATGTTCACCTCATGACCTGTGCACTAACTGTTTTGGTTTGGCCAATTATTGCCTGAATATAAATCGTGACTCAATATTTTAGTTATTTAGGCCTCTGCTCAAAATTCATCTACCTCCTATTCCCTTGCTGTCTTCATTCTTTTTGTCACTGCTTGATACATAGTTGTGAGCTAAATTAGTGGAAGTACTCTTTTTTACAGAGTTATATCCTCAGTGCCTAGAACAGTGCCTGGTCGGCAGGCGGTACTAATATTAGTTAATAAATTTAATTGCTATTATAATAATTAAGGTCCATAATATATACATTTCTTTTTTTCTAACTCTTGAATTATAACTGTTTATATATTTATATATTTCAGAAAATAAAGTATTTGGAAGAAATTATATTGTCAAGAATCACCATTCCCCATCCTCATTCAAAGAGTCATAACTGAAATCTTTTGACGTATTTCCTTTCAGCATATTTTAGTGCATTTCTATATTAAAGAAATGAGATGGTTGGTAAAACAGAAATCATTACAGCTATCTAAAACAAGAATATTTTATTTTACATTTGACAGAGTGCAAGTGGGGGAGGGGCAGAGAGTGGGGGAACAGATGATCTGAAGCGGACTCTGCTCTGACAGGAGGGGGATGCTTCTGATGCGAGGCTGGAACTCACAAACCTTGAGATCATGACCTGAGCCTTAGTCAGAGGCTCAACCAACTGAGCCACCCAGGCACTCCAACAGGAATAAGTTTGATAGAGGTTATCAGATACTTTAAAATCATTGAGTTATGAGTAAAGAAAGGTACACAAAGTCACTGTTAGCTCTCCAGTTGCTACTTCCTCTCAAGGTGTCAGGCAGTTGCAGGAATCACAGAAATTTTCAGAGGATGAGTACAGCAGCTTACAGAAATAAGGTAGATGATTCATAGAAAAGCACCACAAAACACTGCAAAAATTTCACGTCTGTCAAAGGGCATGCTTGTCCACTAATGCTGGAGAAAAAAATAACATGCCCCAAACTGTTTCTGCCTTATTCTTGTCCATCTCAATAAATGCTAACCCTTTCTCCCAGTTGCCCACATCAGTTATCTAAATGATATTAACTCTTAATCTCGCCCCTTGAAGAACTGTTTATTCTAATCCCAAAGTGATCTTAAATGCCCCCCTTCTTTCCTTCTTTATTTGTAGCAATTTACCTCATTCCTCAATTGTTCCAACATTCTACATTCTCCCTTCCCTCTAATCCATGCTCCACATGAGAGTCAGAATTTTTGTGTTAACTTAAATGAGAAGCACTTCTATTATACTTAGGGTGATGTTAAATTTATGAAGCACAAGATAATAGCAATTGACTATATAAAATGAGTAAAAGTTTTAAAGGAAAATATGTATGGTTTTATTCACTAGAAGTAAATTGGATAAGGTTATCAAGCAAGCATTTGAATTGTGTGTCTGAAGCCCTGGTCAGGCATTGAAAATAATAATAAAAAAGCAGGGGGAATCAACAGAATTATTTCTTTTAAGAAGTCCAACCTAATGATGATAACATTTCCAAACCACTAGGTAAATAAATAAATTAATTTTATTAATGTGAAAGAGTGAGTGATTAATTTATGAAACAGGGCTCAGAAATTCTACAGGTGAGGAAAAAAAGCAACAACACAAAGTTGTAAAAAGAAAAAAAGTAAGCTCCAGATGGTAAGTTTCTTTTTCAAATTGAGTTAGATACTAGAAAAAAGTCTAAAACTTCACACAGTGATTCTAGACCTTAGCACTTCTGCTAATAAATTCTCACTAATTTTCTTAGTCTTTACTAGTTGAATGTTTAAAATCTGCTATCCTAACACAGATACATATACACACATACACACACATGTCATCTGTCATCTGTCAAGTTCTAAAATCTTGACAACCACTATTTAAAGAAATTTAAATTTATAGGAGCTGTTTATTATAGTTCTGTTTTCACTGTATATTTCTTTTCTGCCTTGGCTATTTGATCAGTACTTTTAGCATTCCAATTAAGTAACTTGTAGTAGTCCATATAACACACAAAAATTCAAAGTGATATAAAAAACATATTTGTTACCAAAAATATGCTGACCTAAATGTAATTATACTACAGTTTCTTTTTTAATTTTCTTTTGTCAAATCGGTTTTTTTGCATTTTTTTTCACTTTACAGAAGCAATCTTTTAAATTCATCTGCTAATGCCTCTGAGGTCAAAACCTGTTATTTTTCCTCAATCCTTTGGCTTTAATATGTTATTTAAAGAAACCAGACATCAGCTTTAACATAGCAAATGAAACCAACTATGACCCAGGTATAGGCTGACCCTTTCATAGTCCCCAGTTCTCTTATTTTATTTAACTAGGAACATTTGTTCACAGATACTGATAGGAAATTGACAAATGCTAACTGACAAGCACCTGGTACTTATTAAGCAAGATCTACAAGTAATCATAGATAATATGCCTTTTTTCAGCAATAAAACTCAACATAAAGAAACTCATTAAAGCACTTTTTAAATATATGAACAATATTTATTGTAATGGAAATATAATCAAATAAACCACTGATATTTCTAAAAACAAAATTTAATGATTTCCTCTCCCCCCTATCCCCACCCTAGAAACAACATCTTCATCAGTAAATCCACCAGTAACACTTGCTATCTTTAGTGCACCAATTAGGGTGACAATCCTCAGCAATCCCACTGCAACCAACCACTATCTACCCAACTCAATCTAGTGACAAATTAATACATGCTGATATAGAGATCACTATCATTGAGTACTTAAACTTTCTAATAAAAAACAACGCAACTGAGATAAAACCATGATTTTTAAAAGTCAGTCTAATGTTAAATAAATAGTAGCTTGATCTAATAAAGAGTACTTGTACTAGGAAAAGAAAGGAGCTAAAACAGAAGTAGAACATTGATTTGCCAATGACATCTGATTTACACACTTATGGAACATCTGCTCTCTGGAAATTCTGCTGTTCCAAATGACCTCAAAACTTCTGCCAAAATTTTTCAGATTATTTTATGTGGATCACTGGTGCAACAAAAGTGCAGTCAGAGGATATTTAAACTTATGCAGCAATCTGAATGGAACAGATAATGAGCAAATCTTATCCAACAAGTATGGGGAGGGGAAGGAGAATAAATTAACTCTGCACTAAGTATATGCAAAAATATTCCTAAATATGGTAATCTTGAAATATTTTCATGCCTTTAATAAGATGGCTTTCGGGGCGCCTGGGTGGCTCAGTCGGTTGAGCATCCGACTTCGGCTCAGGTCATGATCTAGCGGTCTGTGAGTTAGAGCCCCGCGTCGGGCTCTGTGCTGACAGAGTCTGGAGCCTGTTTCAGATTCTGTGTCTCCCTCTCTCTCTCTCTGCCCCTCCCACGCTCATGCTCTGTCTCTCTCTCTCTCTCTCTCTCTCTCTGTCAAAAATAAATAAACATTAAAAAAATGTTTTTAATAAGGTGGCTTTAATAAGCCATTTTGATGTCTTTAATAAGATGGCATTTTATTCAGTTGCAGATAATCTTTAGAAGTTGGCCAGCTAAACGTTAAGACTTCCATTAGTGGTTAGTGGTCTATTGTAAGATGAACAAATATAGAGATGACCATTCCAAACATCGTAAGTAACTTTCTTTGAAAATAGCCCATTCTCCCTCAGTATTATTAAGTATCTGTGAACAGCATGCATCCCAACCCCATGTCCTAACCTCAGTGAAATATTGCTTTGGGAGGGGGTCCTGCACATACCATCTTCTAAAAACAAAACAAGTAAAGTATTGCATTATTCAGCTCAGGCTGCCATAACAACATACACTAGAGTGGCTTAAACAGGAATTTTGTTTTCTCATAATCCTGAAAGCTGCAAGTCCAAGATCAGGGTCCCAATATAGGTGGTTTCTGATGAGATCTCTTGGTTTGTAGGTGGTTGCCATCCCTTTGTGTGCTCACATGACCTCTTCGTGCACACACAGAGGGAGTGAGCTAGATATATGGTTTCTTTTCTTATAAGGACACTAATCCCATAGGATCAGAGTCCCTCATGAGCTCATTTAACCTTAATTACTTCCTTAGAGGCATCATCTCCAAATATAGCCACACCGCAGATTAGAACTTCAACATATGAATTTTGGAGGCATGCAAACATTTAGTCGATAAAAAGTATGTGGTGAGATAGAAGAGAAATAATGAGAGGAAAAAAAGAAAATTCAGGAGCTCTGTTTTAAGTATTATTTAAAGCTGTACTTTCAAATGTAAATATGATTCATTCAATTATCAACACAAGAGTGGAGAATAACATGCAAGCTTTGAATATGGAAACATTTTTTATTTTAATAAACCTTGTCTGCCAAGTGTTATTATAACATATGTAAGACGGAATGAATTTCAGCAAAAATAGATACTTTTCAAATTAAACATAAGGATTCAGCATTTGGAACTTTTGAATTCTATACTAGTTGTTTAAGTAACACAAGCCACCAAAATAAAATCACAACAGAATGAAAGAATTTTTTTTTATTTATACAGCAAAGCAGCAGCAGTCCTCAATTCATGCAAAGTTCAGATACAGGTTATTATGAATCATGCTGGTACAGTTTTATGAGTAAAATGACCTTTGACCTTCACATTTCCAGATGTTACTATTTGCTGTTTAATAGTCAAAACAGAGCTCTGACCCACACTGAGAACTGGCAGGAACTCATAGTACAGTAGATAGGGCTATTTATTTTACATATCAACGGAGTTTGGGCGTGTCCCATATCAGTATAGTCTCATAAATCACCACTATGCACTTGTTTTAAGGATTCTTTTCAATGGCTGTGCATTTGTTTCCTTTTTGCTGTCTTCCATCTCACTGCGAGTAAATTGTTTCAACTGCATTAGTAGAGAATATAACTCATTAACTTCATTGAAGAAAGATTGAGAAAATCAGTTAACATTAATTCCTCTGCCTTTCTAGGTATCAGAAGAAAAGTTTTGAGCACTCAGCAAATGTCGACGTAGACCAGAATTTAGAAGTGATGCTAAGTAAATGTGATGTAACATATGTCATTTAATTTAGGAAAATGGGTTTCAGATAAAATTTGTATCACTCACCTTTTTTTTTCTTCAATATTTTATTTAAATTCAAGTTAGTTAACATATACTGTAGCATTAGTTTCAGGGGCAGAATTTAGTGATTCATCACTTGCATGTAACTCCCAATATCCATTACCACAAGTGCCCTTCTTAATGCCCATCACCCATTTACCCTGTTCCTCCACCCACCTCCCATCCCTCAACCCTCATTTTGTTCCTGATAGTCATTATTCTCTTATGGTTTGCCTCCCTCTCTGTTTTAGCTTATCTTATTTTTCCTTCTTTTCCCCTATGTTCATCTGTTTTGTTTCTTAAATTCCACATATGAGTGAGAGCATATGGTATTTGTCTTTCTTTGACTAACTTATTTCACTTAGCATAATACACTCAAGTTCTATCCTCGTCCTTGCAAATGTCAAGGTTTCATTCTTTTTGATGGCTGAATAATAATCCATTGTGTGTGTATGTGTACACATACATATAATGAATGTACTTATATGTATGTATATGTATGTACATATATATGTATGTATACACATACACACACAATATATTTACATACATTATATGTATGTATGCACACTACATCTTCTTTATCCATTCATCAGTTGATGGACATTGTATTCTTTCCATATTATGGTTATTGTGGATAGTGTTGCTATAAATATTGGGGAGCATGTGCCCCTTGAAATCAGTGTTTTTATATCCTTTGGGTAAAAACTTAGTAGTGCAATGCTGGGTCATAGGGTAGTTCTATTTTTAACTTGTTGAAGAAACTCCATACCGTTTGCCAGAATGGCTGTACCAGTTTGCAGTGTAAGAGGGTTCCCCTTTATCTGCATCCTTGCCAATATCTGTTGTTTCTTGAGCTGTTAATTTTAACCATTCTGACTCATGTGAGGGGATATCTCATTGTAGTTTTGATTTTTTCCCTGCAGATGACTGATGTTGAGCATTTTTTTTCATGTGTCTGTTAGCCATTTATATACCTTTGGAGAAATGTTTGTTCATGTCTTCTTCCTAATTCTTAATTAGATTTTTTAAAGTTCATTTATTTTTAGAGAGAGAGAGAGATGGCAGGGGAGGGGGGAGGGGGAGAGAGAGAGAGAGAGAGAGAGAATATCTCAAGCAGATTCCATGCTGTCAGCACAGAATCTGACACAGGGCCAAATTCACAAACAGTGAGATTATGACCTTAGCTGAAATCAAGGGTCAGATGCTTAACTAACTGAGCCATCTAGGTGCCCCAACTGGATTTCTTATATTTTGGGTGTTCTGTTTTAGAGTTCTTTATAGATTTTGGAGACCAGCCCTTTTTCCAATATGTCATTTGCAAGTATCATCTCCCATTCCATAGGTTGCCTTTAAGTTTTGTTGATTGTTTTCTTTGCTGTGCAGAAGCTTTTTTATCTTGATTAAGTTCCTAAAGTTCATTTTGCTTTCCTTTCCCTTGCTCAGGAGACATGTCTAGTAAGAAGTTGCTGTGGATGAGGTCAGAGAGGTTGCTGCCTGTGTTCTTCTCTAGGGTTTTGACGGATTCCTGTCTTACATATAGGTCTTGCATCCATTTTGAATTTATTTTTGTGTATAGCATAAGAAAGTGGTCCAGTTTCATTCTTCTGCATGGTTGATGTCCAATTTTCCCAACACCATTTGTTGAAGAGACTGTCTTTTTTCCATTGGATATTCTTTCCTGCTTTATCAAAGATTAGTTGACCATATAGTTGTGGACCCATTTCTGGGTTCTCTATTCTGTTGTGTTGATCTATTTGTCTGTTTTATGTGCCAGTACCATAGTGTCTTGATGATTTCAGCCCTGTAATACAGCTTAAAGTCCAGAATTGTGATGTCTCCAGCTTTGGGTTTCTTTTACAACATTACTTTGCCTATTCAAGGTCTTTTCTGGTTCTATACAAGTTTTAGAATTTTTGTTCTAGTTCTGTGAAAGATGTTCATCTTATTTTGATAGGGATTGCATTGAATATGTAGATTGCTTCGAGTAATATAGACATTTTAACAATATTTGATCTTCCAATCCGTGAGCATGGAATGTTTTTCCATTCCTTTGTGTCTTCCTCAGTTTCCCTCATAAGTGTTCTATAGTTTTCAGAGTACAGATCTGTTACCTCTTTGGTTAGGTTTATTTCTAGGTATCTTATGGTTTTTGGTGTAATTTTAAGTGGGATAGATTCCTTGATTTCTCTTTATGCTGCTTCATTATTAATGTATAGAAATGCAACATACTTCTGTGCATTGATTTTATATCCACTGACTTTGCTGAATTCATGTATCAGTTCTAGCAATTTTTACGTGTAGTCTTTCAGGTTTTCTACATAGAATGTCATGTAATCTGCAAATAGTGAAAGTTTGACTTCTTCCTTGCAGATTTGGATGCATTTTATTTCTTTTTGTTGTCTGATTTCTGAGGCTAGTCTTTCCAATACTATGTTGAACAACAGTGGTGAGAGTGGTGAGAGAGTTTCATGTTCCTGACCTTAGGGGAAAATCTCTCAGTTTTTCCCCTTTGAGGATGATATTAGCTGTGGGTCTTTTGTATTTATGATGTTGAGGTATGTTCCTTCTATCCCTACTTTCTTGTTTTTTTTTTTTTATCAAGAATGGATGCTGTGTTTTGTCCAATACTTTTTCTGCATCTATTGAGAGATCATATGGTTCCTATCCTTTCTTTCATTAATGTGGTGTATCACATTGATTCACGGATATTGAAACATCCTTATAGCCCAGGAGTAAATCCTACTTTGGATCAATGTACTGTTGCGTTTGATGAGCTAATATCTTGTTGAGATTTTTTGCATCCATATTCATCAGAGATATTGGTCTGTAATTATCCTTTTTAGTGGGGTCTTTGTCTGATTTTAGAAGCAAGGTATTGCTGGCCTCATAGAATGAGTTTGGAAGTTTCCCTTCCGTTTCTATTTTTTGGAAAAGTTTTAGAAGAATAGGTATTGATTCTTCTTTAAATGTTTTGTAGAATTCCACTGGGAAGCCATCCAGCCCTGGACTCCTGCTTGCTGGGAGACTTTTGATTACTGATTCAATTTCTTTCCTTTTTATAGGGCTGCTCAGATTTTCTATTTCTTCTTGATTCAGTTTGGTAATTTATATGTTTCTAAGAATTTATCCATTTCTTCAGATTGCCTAATTTGTTGGCATATAATTGCTAATAATATTCTCTTATAATTATTTGTATTTCTGTTGTGTTGGTTGTAAACTCTCATCTTTCATTTGATTTTATTTATTTGAGTCCTTTCTCTCTCTCTCTCTCTCTCTCTCTCTCTCTCTCTCTCTCTCTCTGTTTTTATAAGCCTGGTCAGCAGTTTATCAATTCTGTTAATTCTTTCAAAGAACCAGCTCTTAGTTTCATTTATCTGCTCTACTGTTTGTTTTTTTAATTTCTATATCATTTATTTCTGCTATGATATTTATTATTTCCCTTCTCCTGCTGGATTCAGGCTTTATTTGCTGTTCTTTTTCCAGTTCCTTTAAGTGTCAGATTAGGTTGTGCATTTATGACTTTTCTTGCTTCTTGAGGAACCTGTATTGCTCTATACTTCCCTCTTAAAACCACCTTTGCTGCATCCCAAAGGTTTTAGACTGTCATTTTTTCATTTTTATTTGCTTCCATATACTTTTTAAATTCTTCTTTAAGTTCCTGGTGAACCAATTCATTCTTTAGGAGGAAGTTCTTTAACCTCCATGTATTTGTGGTCTTTCCAAATTTTTCCTTATTCATAACATTGTGGTTTGAAAATATGCATGGTATGATCTCAAACTTTTTGTACCAATTGAGGCCTGATTTATGTCACAGTATGTGATATATGATCATAATGTTCCATGAGCAATCTAAAAGAACATGTAGTCTGCTGCTTTAGGATGAAATGCTCTGAATATATATGAATATATATATTGGATCATCTGGTCCAAAGTGTCATTCAAAGCCCTTGTTTCCTTGTTAATTTTCTGCTTAGATGATCTATCTATTGCTGTGAGTGGGGTGTTAAAGTCACCTACTATTACTGTATTCCAATCAATGAATTTTTTTTTAAGTTTGTTATTAATTGATTTATATATTTGGTTGCTTTCAAGTTAGGAGCATAAATATTTACATCTGTTAGATCTTGTTGGAAAGACCCCTTTATTATGATATAATGCCCTTCTTCGACTATTTTTAGTGTTTGGTTTAAAATCCAGTTGGTCGAGGGGTGCCTGGGTGGTTCAGCTGGTTAGGCGTCTAACTCGTGATTTCAATTCAGGTCATGATCTCACAGTTCATGAGCATAAACCCAGGCCGAGGAAATCCCATGGTCACCCTACTCCTCTACCATCTTAACTCCTCCCCCCATATCACTCATCTTTTTAATGTAAGAAATACATTCCCAAAATACAGCATGGAGGTGATTGTTAAGAATTTTTGTTTGTAAAGTTATTCTTATAGGAAGTGAATTTGTCCAATCCCTTAATTTACCTGTAATTGAGGAAAATTTTTTACTTCTTTAACATCTAGCAGAAACTTCCATTGTAAAAACCTTAGACTGAAATCTCAAAATTGGGAAAAAAACAAAAAAAGTAAATTACTACCACATATTAATGTATATATTCAATACATTATCCAAAGACAAGATTTTCATAATCATTCACATGCCCACAACTTATAATATATTTGTGCCTCAGTGTATAAGGATATACAAACTAGTATTTATTTAGTTTTAGACATATGCAATGCATTTGTATGTTTAACTAAACTGTTAAATCACTGCATTTACTTTTATAGAAAAAACTTTTAGATTTTATTAATACTATTGTTTATGGTAAAGAAATAGTGTCTTTTGAAAAGATATATTGTTTCACCTAGCAGTTACATGTGTGGCACATTAAATGTTTTTTTTTTTCTCCTAATGCTCCACTTCTCCTCTTTCTTTTCTTTCTTTTTCTCTTCATCCTCTTACCAGTGATGAGTACATACTCTGTGGCATTATATCAAACATTTTATGCAGAATGTGTTATTAAATCGCAGCACATGTACAAGCAGTAATCATCCAGATATGTTATCTTTCTTCTCTTATTGAGAGGGACATAAAAATTTAGGGAGATTAAGGAACTTGCAGACGTTCGATTCAATTCAATGTTGCCTTATTGGAGTTAATAACATTCCCTATATTTCAGTTTTTATGTATTCTATAGGTCAAATATTCCAATAAAAGGCAAAAAAAAAAGAATGATTCATGTGGTTCATAGTGAATGGAAGAATTAACTCTCAGCATACTGTAGTTATTTTCAGGTGTGGTCCCTGGACCAGCAAGATCAGATCACCTGAATTCTTGTAAGAAATGCAGATCCCTGGGCCCCATCTCCAATCTACTGAATCAGAAACTCTAGTTGCAACCCAGCAATCTATGTTTTAACAAGCCTCCCGAGTCATTCTAACTAAATTTGCAAACCAAAGTCTTTTGAGTAGCTCCTTTCCCTAACTTATTGAAATTTGCATCTTATGATTAAAATGGAAAAGATCAATACCTGATCTGGGAGAAAAACAGCTAATAATTAAGGAGAAATGAGTGGAAAGAAATAAGTGAACATCTACATTCCTGAGGAGAGGAAGATTCTCACTCAAAATATTTCTTAGCTATTGTTTGTGTCCTCAAATTTATGAATCTATGAATATCTATAGGTGATAGGTAGATGAAAGGCTGCATCGGGGTAAAGGCAGAAAGGATGCACAGAATACAGTGGAACAGGATGAGGATGGTATGCAGATATGGAAACTGAAAGAGGAATAAGCCACAACCTCAACAGAAGCTACTTTCTAAGGATGCTGAGCCATCCCAAGAACTTTAAGAACTTTTATGCTTATTTTCTTTTGATTCTTTTATTTTTTCTTTTTTTCCTAATGGTTACTCTAGATTTTTAATTACTTAATAGGATTCACTTCATTTTACACTGACTTCCATTAATTCTTGTATTTCTCTTAATTGGCTTTCTAGTTCTGTATGTTTGTATGTGTGTATTTTATTTTAGAGGGGGAGGGAGAGAAGCTCAAGCAGGCTGCACATGTGGAGCCTGACACAGCTCAATTCCACGAGCCTGGTGTCATAACTTGAGATGAAATCAAGAGTCAGATGCTCAACCAGCTGAGCCACCCAGGCACCCTCTTTGTTTAAAATTGTATTTCTGTTTACCTAGATCACTTTATTTATCTTCTCAATTTTACTCTTATGTTTTAGTTTTACTTATTCCAGGTATTTCTTAGTTGCAGAGAAATTATTTTTTCTTTCTTTCTATGTCTCTTGTTTTAAATTTCAACCACTTTAAGACACACAGAATAATGCAAACATTTCTATACATATACATTCCAGTTTTGATCACTTGGCATTAGATTTACTTATGCTAAGATACTATTTAGGTCATTGCCTTTAGCCAGCAAAACAAGGAGGAACAATATGCTTAACTTTCCTGACCACATTTTTAAAAATTGAAGCTCCTTCAGAACATCATCTGTCTCTATTCTCTGCTTTAATTTTTACCATAGCACTTAGTTAGCACTGCATTAAAATGTTTTAGTTACTTCCCTCTAGAGTTTCAGTTTTCTGAAGCTAGACATTTGTCTCTTTTTATTCACTTCTGTGTTCTCAGGTTCTGTTTGTATGCAACAGCGGTTCAGTATATATATTTATGGCATAACCTAATATTTTTT
Source organism: Acinonyx jubatus (assembly GCF_027475565.1). NCBI lineage: Eukaryota > Metazoa > Chordata > Mammalia > Carnivora > Felidae > Acinonyx > Acinonyx jubatus. The sequence continues at coordinate 104,578,823 of NC_069387.1, read as the reverse complement.
TCTTACTAAACAATGATTTTTTCAACCCAGTTCTTCCTTTAGTATGTTGTTTTCCTCATCCTGGAATTTCCATTGATGAAGGCTGATTAATGGTAAACATCCATAGTTTGTAAAAACAAAAATAAAATAATCACTTTCAATATGAATAATAGGTTAGCTGTTTTGACACATAATGTCTTTCAGTAATGTAATGCTATTTTCCACACTTTTATAAATGTTATGGTTACAGGTGAGAATTACTGTCTTTTCTTACATTGCTTTAAGATCATCTCCTAACTTTTGTGATCTTCAGTTTCAGAAGTATCTAACTATAAAACTCTAATTACCTGTTTGGGACATAATTGATCTTCCTTAAAATGGTTGTGTCATCCAATCTGAAACATTGGTATTTTTTAGGTTATCAAACTGTGCCTCTCCTCCAGTAAGGACTCCTAGTAAAAGTATTTTGGCCTTACTCAGTGCCTTCTAATCTATCTTTTTTTTTTTTACTACTTTATCTCTATGTTGCAATCTGTGTAATTTCTTTTTTTTAACTTATTTTTGAGAGAGAGAGAGAGAGAGAGAGAGAAAGAGAGCGAGCATGTGCACACGAGTTGGGGGAGGAGCAGAGAGAGAGGAGACAGAGAATCCCAAGTAGGCTCCATCCACACTGTCAGAACAAAGCCCGATATGGGGCTGGAACTCACAAACCATGAGATCATGACTTGAGCCCAAGTCAAGAGTTAGATGCTTAACAGACTCAGCCACCCAGGCACCCCCTGCATAATTTCTATTCTGGGTAATTCCTTAAGTTGATTGCTTCTCTCTTTAAGTCCAATTAATATGAAGTTAAAACTATTAAATCTTGTATTTAATTTTAAACTAAATATTTATAGGTATTCACTTTAAATACCTATACCTGGTATTTAAATACCTGGTTCTTTTTCACAGATGTCTCGTCTTTTCTGAGTCTTTTTTTTTAATTCCTTCTTTTATTTATTTAACCACTTACATATATTTTATAGTTTACTAATTTGTTTAGTGCTGGCTGTTGCTCCAAACACACAACCAATCTCTCTGCCATATATTCCTTCCGAATGTAAACCAGGTCACTCAGGTGTTTTTGGCTGAGTGATCTTGCGAGAGCCTACTCAAGTATATAATTTCCTTTAATATCTTGAGTCCCTCTCCTCCAAACCCATACTGTTCTCTCCATTATGCAAGGATAAGAAAAAAGAGAATGAAGGCTTGTATGTTGGAAGCTTTTATCAACTAAGCCTAGAAGTGACATGCATCTGTTTTAGACACATTTCTTAGGCCAAAACTTGGTTATATGGCCATAGCCAACCACAAGGGAAACTTGGAAATATAATCATTCCACCTCTGAATCCAAGAGGAAGAACAGGTAGCCAGCTATGCCTCATAGTCTCATCCAATAATTCTCTTCTGCTTTTCTTGACAGATTAATCACACTGTATGTTTCTGTCTGCTGCTGACATTATAGTAGCATGCTTCCTCTTATATTTTGTTATTTTAGATTAAAAGCTTATATTTGGTAGGATTTTATCTCAGAAATCCTTCGCTGTCTGAGTTCCCAGACCTTGCAAGTAAAGTAGTATAAATATTAATACAAAATCTATGTGACTGGAAGCATGAGGTCACAAAATGTCAGAGGAAATTTTTTTTCTACACAATCAATAGCCAAACCTTGAACAGTCAATATTATTTTTATTTCCTGTTGAAGGTTTGCATTTTTTTTTGTTTACGTTTACACAGAACTTAGAGACCCTTTGAAAGTCCAGACTTCATGCCAGATTCTATTTCTCAAATTCTCACATTCCTTCTTGACGCTGTACCTACACAACCGTTAGCACTCAAGCCCTTCAATGACCACTAATTAACAAATGCCATCAAGCACAGCTGAACCATCAGTACTCACTTTCTGCCCTAGTGTTGAACTTACACTTTGTCTTTTAGATCATTGTCAGTAAAGCTTTTGGTACCATTATAAACACTGCCTTAACCTAGCACAGCTGCTGTATCGGTTCTTACTTGCTGCTCTTTGTTTTAGGCCCAGGATGTTATATTTAGAATCCTAAAATTTTCACTATATATTTACAGTGATGTTTGCTATATCCAACATTGTAAGTGTTTTATCACAAGAGAATTTTCAAAGTACCTTGTCTTCTGTTTTTCTGAAACAGCTTTCCCCATTTATCTTCTTTCCCTTACTTTAATGATATTTTAACAATTTTAATAACCATGATTTATTTAACAATGTTTAAAGTTAGTTGATGTAATTGGTATTCTCCAAACATATATAAGATGCTTATTATCTGTTTACCTCCAGTTACTCCACTGCTTCCTGTCTTACACAATTTTCCTGTCCATAATTGGTTTTTTTTATCTGTTTAAGTTTTTGTTTAACTTCTAGTTAGTTAACATATAATGTAATGTTGGTTTTGGGAGTAGAATTTAGTGATTCATTACTTAGATATAAGACCCAGGGGTCATCACAATATGTGCCCTCCTTTGTACCCATCATCCATTTAGCCCAACCCCATCCACCTCCCCTCCATCTTTTTTTTAAAGTTTATTTATTTATTTTGAGAGAGAGAGAGAGAGAGCAGGGGAGGGGAGGGGCAGAGAGAGAGAGGGAGAGAGAGAATCCCAAGCAGGCTCCATGCTGTCCGTGTGGAGTTCATCTCTGGGCTCAATCCCACCAAGCCTGATTCATGACCTGAGCTGAAACCAAGGGTCAGAGGCTTAGCCAACTGACCCACCAAAGTGCCCCATATAAATTTTTAAAATATAAAAAAAATGATGGAGGTGTACCTCGTTGGCTCAGTTAAGCACCCAACTCTTGGTTTCAGCTCACATCATGATCTCACGGTTCATGGGTTCAAGCCCCGCATCAGTTTCTGTGCTGACAGTGCAGAACCTGCTTGGGATTCTCTCTCTCCCTCTCTCTCTCTGCCCTTCTACCACTTGCTTTCTCTCTTTTTCAAAATAAATAAATAAACTTCAAAAAAACTTTAGGTAGGCCTTAATTAGATTTCCCATATGTCTAACAGATTCTTTGGTCACTGTTGCATCTAATATCCTACTCCTTCCTACAGTATAGAAATACTTCTTCATGAATGACATCCTTTGTAAGTTTTTCTTCTTTTTATGAATGTCTGTGAGTAGGGGTAGCTTCTCCATTTTTTTCTTTATAAAATTGTCTATTTTGCCTACTTTTTTTATATAATAAACTTAAATTTGCTTTATTTTTCTTAGGTAAGTATTTATTTTATGCCTATTCTTACTGGTAGTTTACCTGCGGTTGTAATTCTAGACTAAGAATCATTTTTTTCCCTGAGCACCATAAATATGTAACATTGTTTTCTTAATTTTACTGATATCAAGTTTAATATCACACTTGTTGGGGTTTTTTTGTATTTTATTTTTGTGTTTTTTTTGTAGTTATCTTTTTCCTCAGGCTGTTTCTAAGAGGTGTTTCTAAGAACAATAGATTTATTGTTATTTTTCTTCTTTAGGACTGACTATACTTCAAAGATGTAGTTATTTAAGATAATTCTGGAATATTTTCACTTCACCTAATGTATTGTCTCTATACTGTTTCCAAAGAAACTCCATTATATTATGTTAGACTGCATAATTTTGTCTCACAAGTCTCTTAAGCCTCAAAAAATTTTTCATCCTTTTCCATTCTGATTTGCCGTCTGCTTAGTCTTTTCTTCCAGTTAACTAATTCTGTCTTCAGTGTATCTAAGCATCTATTTTTACCCATGTAATGTGTTTAAATACTTAATATTTTTATTTCTAAAATTCTATTTTTTAAACCTACATTCATTGCCTCACAATATCTTATTTTTAAGCTTTAAAAACTTTGTCTTAATCATTTAATATTTTATTTTCCTATCACTGCTTTAATAAATTCTTGATATTCTGAACCTACTTTTAATTGATATCCTTTACATTCAATCATGTTAGATTGTTTCTAATGGGGTTTGTAATTTTATATTTTTAGCTCCCAATTTGTCATCCTTTTTTTATGGAAATAAAGCTTGTCAGAGGGCAAAACCAAGAACCCAGAGTTCAAACCCAACTGCCACAGGGAAAACAAACAAACAAAATAAAATAAATAGAAGTCCAGAAGGTAGGACTGAGTCTTTTTCAAGGAACTGCTAACATGTACCTGGGTGTACTTTCAAATTGCTGTGGGGCCAATCATTTTACATAGCATTTCTTTTTTCTTTTCTTTCTTTTTCTTCTTTTCCCCCCCTTTGCCCACCTTTTTAACTTGGTGTATCAATAACAATTATCCAATGCTTGTATCATATGTTTAGAGAGGAGTGTAGGCAGAGAGGACAGAAGGTATCCCTTTGCTTCACAGTTCTTCATATCAAGAATATTTGTAGATAGATAACTTCATCTGACCTGGATCTGATTTAGATTGAGATCCTGGGACTTGAACTGAGCCTAATGCTGTAATAAAATATTATTTGGAGAGTCTTAGGAGAAGATAATGAACTTTTTTTTCTTGATTCATTAATTTAATTTAATATTTATTTATTTATTTATTTATTTATTTATTTTTTAATATATGAAATTTATGTCAAACTGGTTTCCATACAACACCCAGTGCTCATCCTAAAAGATGCCCTCTTCAATACCCATCACCTACCTTCCCCTCCCTCCCACCCCCCATCAACCCTCAGTTTGTTCTCAGTTTATAAGAGTCTCTTATGCTTTGGCTCTCTCCCACTCTAACCTCTTTTTTTTTTCTTCCCCTCCCCCATGGGTTTCTGTTAAGTTTCTCAGGACCCACATAAGAATGAAAACATATGGTATCTGTCTTTCTCTGTATGGCTTATTTCACTTAGCATCACACTCTCCAGTTCCATCCACGTTACTACAAAAGGCCATATTTCATTCTTTCTCATTGCCCTGTAGTACTCCATTCTGTATATAAACCACAATTTCTTTATCCATTCATCAGTTCGTGGACATTTAGGCTCTTTCCACAATTTGGCTATTCTTCAGAGTGCTGCTATAAACATTGGGGTACAAGTGCCCCTGTGCATCAGTACTCCTGTATCCCTTAGGTAAATTCCTAGCAGTGGTACTGCTAGGTCATAGGGTAGGTCTATTTTTAATTTTTTGAGGAACCTCCACACTGTTTTCCAGAGCGGCTGCACCAGTTTGCATTCCCAGCAACAGTGCAAGAAGGTTCCCGTTTCTCCACATCCTCGCCAGCATCTATAGTCTCCTGATTTGTTCATTTTGGCCACTCTGACTGGCGTGAGGTGATATCTGAGTGTGGTTTTGATTTGTATTTCCCTGATGAGGAGTGATGTTGAGCATCTTTTCATGTGCCTATTGGCATCTGGATGTCTTCTTTAGAGAAGTGTCTTTTCATGTTTTCTGCCCATTTCTTCATTGGATTATTTGGTTTTTGGTTGTGGAGTTTGGTGAGCTCTTTATAGATTTTGGATACTAGCCCTTTGACTGATATTGCAAATATCTTTTCCCATTCCTTTGGTTGTCTTTTAGTTTTGTTGATTGTTTCCTTTGCTGTGCAGAAGCTTTTTATCTTCATGAGGTCCCAATAGTTCATTTTTGCTTTTAATTCCCTTGCCTTTGGGGATGTGTCAAGTAAGAAATTGCTACGGCTGAGGTCAGAGAGGTCTTTTCCTGCTTTCTCCTCTAGGGTTTTGATGGTTTCCTGTCTCACATTCAGGTCCTTTATCCATTTTGAGTTTCTTTTTGTGAATGGTGTGAGAAAGTGGTCTAGTTTCATCCTTCTGCATGTTGCTGTCCAGTTCTCCCAGCACCATTTGTTAAAGAGACTGTCTTTTTTCCATTGGATGTTCTTTCCTGCTTTGTCAAAGATTAGTTGACCATACTTTTGTGGGTCTAGTTCTGGGGTTTCTATTCTATTCCATTGGTCTTATGTGTCTTTTTTTGTGCCAATACCATGCTGTCTTGATGATTACAGCTTTGTAGTAGAGGCTAAAGTCTGGGATTGTGATGCCTCCTGCTTTGGTCTTCTTCTTCAAAATTACTTTGGCTATTCGGGGCCTTTTGTGGTTCCATATGAATTTTAGGATTGCTTGTTCTAGTTTCGAAAAGAATGCTGGTGCAATTTTGATTGGGATTGCATTGAATGTGTAGATAGCTTTGGGTAGTATTGACAATTTAACAATATTTATTCTCCCAACCCATGACTACGGAATGTTTTTCCATTTTCTTATATCTTCTACAATTTCCTTCATAAGTTTTCTATAGTTTTCAGCATACAGATCTTGTACATCTTTGGTTAGATTTATTCCTAGGTATTTTATGCTTCTTGGTGCAACTGTGAATGGGATCAGTTTCTTTATTTGTCTTTCTGTTGCTTCATTATTAGTGTATAAGAATGCAACTGATTTCTCTACATTGATTTTGTATCCTGCAACATTGCTGAATTTATGTATCAGTTCTAGCAGACTTTTGGTGGAGTCTATCAGATTCTCCATGTATAATATCATGTCATCTGCAACAAGTGAAAGCTTGACTTCATCTTTGCCAATTTTGATGTCTTTGATTTCCTTATGTTGTCTGATTGCTGATGCTAGCACTTTCAACACTATGTTAAACAACAGTGGTGAGAGTGGACATCCCTGTCGTGTTCCTGATCTCAGGGAGAAAGCTCTCAGTTTTTCCCCATTGAGGATGATATTAGCTGTGGGGTTTTCATAAATGTCTTTTATGATGTTTAAGTATGTTCCTTCTATCCCGACTTTCTCAAGGGTTTTTATTAAGAAAGGATGCTGAATTTTGTCAAATGCTTTTTCTGCATCGATTGATAGGATCATATGGTTCTTATCTTTTCTTTTATTAATGTGATGTATCACATTGATTGATTTGCGAATGTTGAACCAGCCCTGCATCCCAGGAATGAATCCCACTTGATCATGGTGAATAATTCTTTTTATATGCTGTTGAATTCGATTTGCTAGTATCTTATTGAGAATTTTTGCATCCATATTCATCAGGGATATTGGCCTGTAGTTCACTTTTATTACTGGGTCTCTGTCTGGTTTAGGAATCAAAGTAATACTGGCTTCATAGAATGAGTCTGGAAGTTTTCATTCCCTTTTCTATTTTTCGGAATAGCTTGAGAAGGATAGGTATTACCTCTGCTTTAAACATCTGGTAGAACTCCCCAGGGAAGCCATCTGGTCCTGGACTCTTATTTGTTTGGAGATTTTTGATAACTGATTCAATTTCTTCACTGGTTATGGGTCTGTTCAAGCTTGATATTTCCTCCTGTTTGAGTTTTGGAAGTGTGTGGGTGTTTAGGAATTTGTCCATTTCTTCCAGGTTGTCCAGTTTGTTGGCATATAATTTTTCATAGTATTCCCTGATAATTGCTTGTAACTCTGAGGGATTGGTTGTAATAATTCCATTTTCATTCATGATTTTATCTATTTGTGTCATCTCCTTTTTCTTTTTGAGAAGCCTGGCTAGAGGTTTATCAATTTTGTTTATTTTTTCAAAAAACCAACTCTTGGTTTCATTGATCTGCTCTACAGTTTTTTTTAGATTCTGTATTGTTTATTTCTGCTCTGATCTTTATTATTTCCCTTCTTCTGCTGGGCTTGGGGTGTCTTTGCTGCTCTGCTTCTATTTCCTTTAGGTGTGCTGTTAATTTTGTATTGGGGATTTTTCTTGTTTCTTGAGATAGGCCTGGATTGCAATGTATTTTCCTCTCAGGACTGCCTTCACTGCATCTCAAAGCGTTTGGATTGTTGTATTTTCATTTTCGTTTGATTCCATATATTTTTTTTAATTTCTTCTCTAATTGCCTGGTTGACCCATTCATTCTTTACTGTAATGTTCTTTAACCTACATGCTTTTGGGGGTTTTCCAGACTTTTTCCTGTGGTTGATTTCAACCTTCATAGCATTGTGGTCTGAAAGTATGCATGGTATGATCTCAATTCTTGTATATTTATGAAGGGCTGTTTTGTGACCCAGTATGTGATCTATCTTGGAGAATGTTCCATGTGCACTCGAGAAGAAAGTATATTCTGTTGCTTTGGGATGCAGAGTTCTAAATATATCTGTCAAGTCCATCTGATCCAATGTATCATTCAGGGCCCTTGTTTCTTTATTGACCGTGTGTCTAGATGATCTATCCATTGTTATAAGTGGGGTATTAAAGTCCCCTGCAATTATCACATTCTTGTCAATAAGGTTGCTTATGTTTGTGAGTAATTGTTTTATATATTTGGGGGCTCCTGTGTTTGGCGCATAGACATTTATAATAGTTAGTTCTTCTTGATGGATAGACCCTGTAATTATTATATAATGCCCTTCTTCATCTCTTGTTACAACCTTTAATTTAAAGTCTAGTTTGTGTGATATAAGTATGGCTACTCCAGCTTTCTTTTGACTTCCAGTAGCATGATAAATAGTTCTCCATCCCCTCACTTTCAATCTGAAAGTATCTTCAGGTCTAAAATGAGTCTCTTGTAGACAGCAAATAGATGGGTCTTGTTTTTTTATCCATTCTGGTACCCTATGTCTTTTGGTTGGTGCATTTAGTCCGTTTATATTCAGTGTTATTATAGAAAGATATGGGTTTAGAGTCATTGTGACGTCTGTAGGTTTCATGCTTGTAGCGATGTCTCTGGTACTTTATCTCACAGGATCCCCCTGAGAATCTCTTGTAGGGCTGGTTTAGAGGAATTCCTTCAGATTTTGTTTGTTTGGGAAGACCTTTATCTTTCCTTCTATTCTAAATGACAGATTTGCTGGATAGAGGATTCTCGGCTGCATATTTTTTCTGTTCATCACATTGAAGATTTCCTGCCATTCCTTTCTGGCCTGCCAAGGTCAGTAGAGAGATCCGTCACGAGTCATATCGGTCTCCCTTTATATGTTAGAGCACGTTTATCCCTAGCTGCTTTCAGAATTTTCTCTTTATCCTTGTATTTTGCCAGTTTCACTATGATATGTCGTGCAGAAGATCGATTCAAGTTACGTCTGAAGGGAGTTCTTGTGCCTCTTGGATTTCAGTGCCTTTTTCCTTCCCCAGATCAGGGAAGTTCTCAGCTATTATTTCTTCAAGTACACCTTCAGCACCTTTCCCTCTCTCTTCCTCCTCTGGAATACCAATCGTGCGTAGATTATTTCTCTTCAGTGCATCACTTAGTTCTCTAATTTTCCCCTCATACTCTTGGATTTTTTTATCTCTCTTTTTCTCAGCTTCTTCTTTTTCCATAATTTTATCTTCTAGTTCACCTATTCTCTCCTCTGCCTCTTCAATCCGAGGCGTGGTTGTCTCCATTTTATTTTGCAGCTCGTTAATAGCATTTTTTAGCTCCTCCTGGCTGTTCCTTAGTCCCTTGATCTCTCTGGCAATAGATTCTCGGCTGTCCTTTATACTGTTTTCAAGCCCAGCGATTAATTTTATGACTATTATTCTATATTCACTTTCTGTTATATTGTTTAAATCGTTTTTTGATCAGTTCGTTAGCTGTCGTTATTTCCTGGACGTTTTTTTTGAGGGGAATTCTTCCGTTTCGTCATTTTGGATAGTCCCTGGAGTGGTGCAGGACAGCGGGGCACTTCCCTATGCTGTCTTGAATAACTTGGTTGGTGGGCGGGGCCACAGTCAGACCTGATGTCTGCCCCCAGCCCACTGCTGGGGCCACAGTCAGTCTGGTGTGTGCCTTCTCTTCCCCTCTCCTAGGGGCGGGATTCACTGTGGGGTGGCGTGGCCCGTCTGGGCTACTTGCACACTACCAGGCTTGTGGTGCTAGGGATCTGGCATATTAGCTGGGGTGGATTGGCAAGGTGCACGGGGGCGGGAGGGGCAGGCTCAGCTAGCTTTTCCTTTGGAGATCCATTTCGGGGGGTCCCTGTTGCACCGGGAGGGAGTCAGACCCGCTGGAGGGATGGATCTGCAGAAGCACAGAGTTGGGTGTTTGTGCAGTGCAAGCAAGTTCCCTGGCAGGAACTCGTTCCCTTTGGGATTTTGGCTGGGGGATGGGCGAGGGAGATGGCACTGGCGAGCGCCTTTGTTCCCCGCCACGCTGAGCTCTGTCATCCGGGGCTCAACAACTCTCCCTCCCGTTGTCCTCCAGCCCTCCCATTCTCCGAGCAGAGCTGTTAGCTTATAACCTTCCAGATGTCAAGTCCCTCTTGCTGTCAGAACACACTCCGTCCGGCCCCTCCGCTTTTGTAAGCCAGACTAGGGGCCTCTGCTTGGCCTGCGGGCCCCCCCTCTGCCCCAGCTCCCTCCCACCAGTCCGTGGAGCGTGCACTGCCTCTCCGCCCTACCCTCTTCCGTGGGCCTCTTGTCTATGCTTGGCTCCAGAGAATCCGTTCTGCTAGTCTTCTGGTAGTTTTCTGGGTTATTTAGGCAGGTGTGGGTAGAATCGAAGTGATCCGCAGGATACAGTGAGCCCAGGGTCCTCCTATGCCACCATCTTCCTCCAAGAGGCCCAAGATATGAACATTTTGTAAATGGGAAGAACATACATAATTTGTATCCAAAACGCAGATTGTGGTGATTTTAAAACACATCCCACAAATCTTTTAACACTGTTGTCATTGAGGATAGTTTCTATGCCCCCTTCCTTTGAATCACAGCTGATATAAATAACTCACTTTTAACAAATAGACTATAGTGGATGTGATGCTGCAGGGCTTCTGAAGCCACCTCATAAAAAGGCAGTGTTGATTCTGACTTGTTCACCAGGATGCTTCCTTTTGGACCCATAGGGCTATCATATCATGTAGGAGAAGGCCAAGTCATATGGAGAAGCCACATGTTGGTGCTCCTGTGAACTCTAGGTGAGTTCTGAGACAACAGCCAAAATCAACTCACAAGCATGTGAAGACTCCTCCTGCTGATCCCAGCTGCCAACCATCGAGTCACCCGTAGCCATCAAGTCTTTATAAGCCTATGCCCCAGGCATCATGCAACAAATAAAATACTGCTACCATGCTCTTCCTGAATTCTAAGCCCAAAGAACCCATCAGTATATGGAAACATTGTTTTCAGCAAGCAGCTTTGTGAGAATTTGTTTTACAGCAAGAATAACCCTATAGGCTTTGTAAATTTGTACTTCTATTTTAAGCCAGAAATTTGTGGCGCTTTATCCTGAAACTCTCGTGTAGCCTGGATTTAGAGTTTGTCTTGGCATAGAAATGCGATCAGTTGGGATGTAATTTTATATTTCTTTATCAGCTAGACCTTTCCTAGGTGAAGTTGCAGTATACACTGAAACCACACTTATTGGATGGTACACATGTAGTTACAAATTTTTAGAAGACATCCCAGCCACAGTCCAACGTCGGGAGGGGGGGACATAAATATGCTTGTCATTTCCCTGTGTTTGCTGGTGGATATTTTAGCCAATGTTTACATTGAGGATTATTTTTACAGTGGGGGTTTCGTTTTCAAACATTGGCCCTTTAGCCTCCCAATACATAGTTTATATTCCTGTATAGATAGTAAAACTCAAACCTCTAGGTTATAGAAGAGCTCCCCATCCATCTTCACATATCCACTGCTTTAGGGAGGTGACAACACCAACTTCAGCATCAGATCCTTGCTGAGCTTGTTTTGAACTCTTTCTTCTTTATGGAAAATAAGGAATTGTACTTTCCTATCTATGAACTCAATTACATATGTACAAAAATGTTTGATATTTGACTTGCATATCCAGTTGTTTATAATAGAAGAATTTTTCAGATTATCTACTCGTGCATAGTGCTATCCTATCTTTTATTTTTGTTATGAACAAATATAGTATCTTTCAAAAAATATAGATATATATGGAAAAAATTACATTGTCATAAATCAAATATTCACATATTATATTTTAAAGTGTTTCTTCTACAGCTTTTGATTTTTTTTCCTACACATATATGTTCAAATAATGATAAATGTTTTATTTTACCCAAATGAAGTCATACCAAACATAATGTCTTGTAACTCATTTTGCTGAAAATATTTCATGGATAAGGACGCTCGTGTGGCTCAGTCGGTTAAGTGCCTAATTCTTGGTTTCAGCCCAGGTCATGATTGTGCAGTTTGTGAGTTCAGGTTGGGTTCTACACAGAAAGCACAGTGCCTGCTTGGGATTCTCTCTCCTCTCTCTCTGTCCCTCCCCAACTCGCTCACCCTCTCTAAATAAGTTAATGGATGGTTATATTTGAAATATTTCCAAATTAAAAACAGATTTGTGATGACTACCTACATATTTTCTTACATGCGGTCTATGTTTTTGCTTAAGGTACAATCTTGATTTATCCCCTAACCGTTACTTTTGTATTTTATTTAGGCACATGTCTTTGTTATATACCTCAATTTATATAAAACTATTTTAACCCAGCACCTAGCTTGTTAAGGCAGTTGTGCTGCCTTAGTCAACTGGAAACAGACTGGCAACATCCTAGATATTCTGGAGCTAGACTGTTCAGTACAGTAGCCACTAGCCACCTTTGGCTATTAGGCACGTGAACTGTAACTAATCTGAATTGAGATATTCTGTAAAAGCTCGATTTTGAAGGGCGCCTGGGTGACTTAGTTGGTTAAGTGTCCAACTCTTGATTTTGACTCAGGTCATGATCTTGCAGTTCAAGGAACTGAGCCCTGCATAGGACTCTGGTGGCTGATGGCACAGAACCTGCTTGGGATTCTCTCCCTCCCTCTCTCCACTCCTCCCCTGCTCATGCCCTCTGTCTCTCTCTCTCAAAATAAACATTAAAAAAAGCTGGATTTTGAAAATTAAGTACAAGAAAAGGAAAGAAGATATCTCATTAATACATATACACTAAATACATATTGGAATTACAGTACTTCGAGATACAAGGTTAAATGAAATGCATTAAAATGAATCTCACCTCTTTATTTTTACTTTTGTTTTTAATGCTTACTACTCAGCATTATATAATAATTGTTAATATAGGAATGTACTAATTCTTGGGAGAATAAGGGATCACTGAAAGGCTAAATGGTAAATAGAAAGTTCTTTTGATAGTGAAAGTGCAGAACTTTATTTCAAGGGAAGCCACAGGTGAGAATTACCAACTAAATAGGTTTGATTCTGGTCATGTTTGTCTTTCCACGTCATATTGGGTTTAGTTCAGCAGAATTGGGATGAAGTTTTGACCTAAGTAGTTTAGCAATTAGAAGCTCCTTTATAAAATAAATTCATATCTAGCTAAGAAAATGGTTTGTTTTTATTCTGGCCCCATGGATATATCTGAGAGATAAAATTAATAATAAAATGTCACAGTATACATTGTTGAGCCCTCAAAATACATATTTTTAAAATCGCATTCATAGCACTTTTTCATTTTGAAACTTCTAAAAGTAGCTTTTTTCAGATTCAAAAAAGGAAAAGAATTTGCCTCAACTTTTAATATTATAATGGATGAGATCAGAGCTGAAAAATTACATAGCGTAACCATAATAATAAACATTTGTTTTAAAATTGCCAAATAAATACTTTTGCTATTATGAGATGATACTATTTCTATTATTTCTTTATCTCTTTCAGGATCATCACCATTATATATCACTATATAATTTCACCATTAAATTATTCCTGTTAATTTTTTCTTTACTGCCCAATATTTTCTCACAGAAAAAAAAAATACAAGAGCTACTGTCATCTACCTAAGTCTATTCTACTGCCTCAGTGAGAAAAACATATTTAATACCAATAGCAAAGTATCAACAAATACATAAAAGTTATAATGCCTGGTAGCACATTGTTGAGTCATCTGTCATATGCTTTATGGGTGCATTATTCCTTTTATGTTCTCACAGAAACATCTTTAGATTTATGTTTTCTTTTTTTTTAAAAAAAAATATTTACCTATTTTTTGAAAGAGACAGAGACGACACAAGTGGGGGAGGGACAGAAAGAGGGGGAGAGAGAGAGAATCCCAAGCAGGCTCCACACTGCCACAGCACAGAGTCCTGTGTGAGGCTCAAACTCACTGTGAGATCCTGACCTGAGCCAAAAACAAGATTAGGTTGCTTAACCGACTGAGCCACCCAGGTGCCCCAAAATTTGTAAGTTTTCTATACATACTTTTGTTTTCCAGTGTAGTACTATTCAAATTGCAATCCCTATTTTCATAACATTTTTTAGAATACTCAGGTACAGCTTTTGAAAGCACATTTTAAAAAATGTACATTGCAAACTATTATAATTTTTTGAAATGGTGTATGTTTTTGAAAGTTTTTAAAATTATTCCTAATTTATAGAAATATATTTTGTAAATATCAAGTAGTCAATATACGTTACCTAGAATAATACTTGACATTCATTCAACAAATATATATTGAATGAATAAACAACTTTTTGATTACTTTGGCAGATCCTGGTGGTTGGCTAATCAATTTGCGTCCCCAAGGATGATCTGCCTCTTCCATCTGCCAACAATGAAAGCTAGAATAGTTATGTATCACTATCTCAGCCTCATTGCCCTGGGTGGGGGTGGGAGGGTCACATGACATAGTTTTCAACAATAAGATGTGTAGAAAGTCTGAAAGGGGTACTCATGAGAAAACTTTTGCTTCCTTATAAAAGGGATGGTTGTATGGTTATAGCTTGAACTACTCTTCCCCGTCTTCCTGTTGTTTAAGGTTATTTTTACTGGAGCCCTGATGGTCATCTCAGGATCTTGGGGAGAGGCCGTGAGAAGTGCAGATACAGTAGACAGCAAGATTGTTGAGCTGCTATAGCTATTACCATCACCACCTCTTGTCACTTGATAAAAATGAGAAAAAAGTAACCTAATTTACTTAAGCCACTGATAACCAGTTTCCTTGATAGTGATCAAGATAATAAATAACATAAAGATCAAGATAATTGTAATATAATAAAATATTTGAAAGCCAGATGGTGGATAACACTCAAACACAGTGACTAAACCAATTCATTATTGTATTATATTGCCTTCTTGTCTCAATCCTCTGATCTCTGCTTCCCTTAAAGAATAATACAGAGCCAATGACTGTGAGACTTCTATGGTCACAAGTGTTTACTTTTATATCTTGAGCAATATATGTCAGTTTCAATCCCCTTATACAAAAAGATGTACTGCAAAGAGTTAATCTATTAGGATGCTTAGAGAAAAACTTTAACATAATTTGAACATAGATTACATTCTCCTAACTTCAGATCCTTCAAATAATGTGATTTTTATTTTTAGGAAAGAAATAATGGTGAGAGGAATTTAATCCAATGATCCAATGTTTTTATCACTCATTTATTATCTCTACAATTAGAAAAAAAATTCAATGATAGATAGACCTTATGTAATGATATAGTACTTACTAATGTTCATGATTTCCATAATAATTATACTTTCATTTTTGTCAATGTCTTTATCATTTGTTTCTCTCCATAGTATGATAGCTTAGGTGTTGTTTGACATACATTTTGCAATATTTAAAATATAATTTGTGAACACTGACACTTTCTATGTGCAGCTGCCAGATGAGGGGTTTCCCAAAAAATGAATTTTCCAGACCTCTTGTCTGCCCTTGTATTGTAAAATAGTTCCCTCCAGATATTTTAGCAGTTCAGGAAATAATTTTGCTACCATTAGCTTCACCATGTTGGGTCAGAGGCGCTTCATAAACCCTTGCATGGTCATTTTAATTTTATGGTTTTTATTGAGAGAAAGTCGTAAAGTAGTCTAAACCATAAAAGAATCAAAGACTAACATGCCTGTGCTTTACAAAGGCATATTTTCCATTATTTGAATATTTCAAGGTCTGAACAAATTTATTGAATATGTCATAACCCCTTTTAAATTTCTGGATCATTAAGACAAGGCAAGAATAATGAAAAATGCCCACTGAAACCTCACAGGAAATTGCCTGAGCAAACTGAGTGGAGAAATATTAAATAATATTAGTATTAAATATTAAAATTATTTTATATTAAAATTCTAGTTGTGGAATATGTGCTATATGAACCATCCCAATGAAAACATGATTATTATTATTTTTTAGCCAGGAAGAAGTTTTTGTTTTAAATAATTGAATCTTCTCTTTTGTCATGAAGAGAATTCTATAATAGAATAGTCATAGGTCAAATATTCAAGGTACAAGTTGTTTTCTGCAATGTAAGTAATCATAACTATATCAACAGCTACATTTTCTTCTACTTCCAAAGTAGAAAGATGTGTAACTATTACATATTCTTAATTGACAATAAAACATTTTCATATAATTAGATACACTAAGTGAATCTGCTATTGCACTCTAAGAAAATCATTTCTTGAACGTTTCATTATGAAATATTTCATAACTATAACAATAAATACAATATAGAATATAAAACAGATTATTAATACTTGTGAATCAAATTACTTGGTAATAGACATTACATAGTATTTGAATGTCTTTATATCCATTCCTTTCTTTCTCACCCTCTAAAATTTATTTTTTATCATTCATTTCTTATCTTGATCATTTCAAATAAATAATGCATTATAAATTTGGCCTGTTGTTGATTTCAATCTATTTGAATCATATAATATATACTTTTGTGGTGAATATTTTTCATGTTTGCTACTATTTCTGTGGTTGTTTCTTCTTTCCATTTTTAATAATTTTCTGTGTTTCTCTCCCGGGTTTTTATTTTTCTTGATGACTCTTATGATATTTTGCTAAATTTTGTCCAACTTTTCAAAGATGCAATTTCTAGTTTATTTTCTCTGTTTGTTGATTTCAATTCATTAATTATTGCTCCTCTTCATTTTATTTCTTAATTTTTTGCATAATTTATTCTATTTTGTTTGTACTATCTAAATCAGGATCCATGGTTATTATTTTTAGTCTTTGTTTCCTTTTAAAATGTATGTATTAAGTGCCATAAGGGTTCCAATGAAGATTTTTTTTTGTTTTAGCCTATAAAATTTGAATTATTTGTCTAACATACATAATTTCAGTGTGTATATATTATAGGTATTCTATTTTTCTTTAGCACTTGAAAGACATTATTCTTCTTTTTTCTGCCACCTACGTTGTTGCTGAGAAGTCAACTATCAGTCTAACTGATGTTCTTTCCTAAGCAATATTTTTTTTCAGTATGCTATTAAGATGTTCTTCTTGACTTTGATGCAATATAGTTTCTATTCAATTGGTTTTGCTTAAATGGAAATACCATTACATCTTGTTTGATATAATAATCATTCAGAACATTGTATGTTACTTTGGCGAGCTGGTTAGCTCAACAGCTCGACACATCTGAAAGCTCACTTGCATGTATGGTACCTGCCTGGGAAAACTCAAACAGCTGGGGACTGGAACAGCTAGACTTCCTCAGTTATCTCTACATATGCATGTATTCTCTCCAGCAGGGAGAGAGGTCTTTAGGCTACTTATATTGCTTATATTGTACCTTAGAGCTCCCAAGGTACTTGTCCTAAGAGAGACAGTTGGATGGAATCTGTATTACATTTTATGACCTCTCCTCAGAAGTCACGTAGTGTCATTTCTGTAATGCTCTATGACATGAAGTTTAAGAAATATATCCAGTTTAGGAAAAGAGGGCTTTGTTAGAAGAGGCTGTGAAACAGGATATATATTGGTGAGGCCGTATTTAGAAATTGCAATCTGCTATAGAATGCAAACCACCTGTTAACTTTTCAGAAAATTTCTTGGCTATAGTTTACTTTAAAGATTCTCATACATGGCTATGAGGAAGCCTCATGAGGAACACTTATGATTTCAAATTTTTAGGAGACTCTCATTCCCAATTTAAGACCAAGACCCATAAGTTCCCTTTGTGGATTTGGATTTCATGATGTTGTGGTGGTAAAGTTTATCATTCATTGAGCAACAGTCCTTTAGGTGAGGTCTCCTATTTCAACTACCTGCCCCACCCTAAACAAATTCTAACTCAAAGCCTTCTTTTTCGTCTTTTCATTCCATTCAAAATCCAAACTTGGTAGGTTTCACCTTGGGAGAGGAGTGGAATAGAGATAAGGGAACAATGAGCGGTTTTATAAATGTTTTATCCGTTAACATGAGTACTGATTAAACAGCTAAGTTCACTTTACAAAGATTGATGTGAACATTTCTAATTTGTGCACTTATATTATGTCTTCTGCTCTCTTTCAATAGAATTTAAAACAAACCAAAAAATGAATGAAAAGCTGTGGATAACAAGAGATTTGTAAATAATTTCATAGAGCTGTTTCCTGTTTCAGCATTTTAATGCTTTGTGGTTATTTTCATTTTCTAAGTTCTAAAATTTCTATTGCTAAAAATGAATGAATGGAAATATAGAATTTCTCATAATATATTCTTTTGAAATGTCGCTATTTAACTTACCCAAGTCTACCACCATTTAAACTAGTTTTGGTTTAAACTATCAACATTCACAAAGAATGTTGTTTCCATGATAGAAGCAAGATTGTCATCACATTACAGTCAAAGAATGGATGTCTCATTTAAAAAAGAAAAGGAGAAAATTAGGTTTCCCAAAAATATGTGATAAAAAAGAAAGTATGGCATTTTTATTCATATAATTTACAAATTAATTTCAAATAAATCATTTGTTTTAGGATTCTCACCCAAAAATATGTGATATTTATCTTATTACCACAGTTGCCCTATTGGTAAAATGGGTTCTACTAGCTCTAGGTAAACACCCTACATTGTCTCTGGCTTGGTGTCTGGGATTTTATTATTTATATTAATATTTAATTTCTGCTATTGTTAATTTCATACCAAACACATATATAAGACTTCCATGTAAGGCCCTGAACCTATTGACACTCCAACAGCAAACTTCCTTGGATTTCAGAGCTTATGAAATCCAGTGAATAAGTGAGCAATTAATTATTACCAATTCGTGACAAATTGGAACAGTAAAAACAATTCTAAGCATGAAGTGGTGTATGAAACCATTATAGTAAAGCAAAACTCAAATCTGATACTATCTGTTGGGGAAGTTGAGACATTGAGAGAGAGGGAAAGAGTGTTTTATGTATAAGAGAGACAGTTAATTGAAATTGAAGAGATTAAAGCATAAGGCACATAAACTTTCCACAAACAATGAGTTTCCAGCAATGATAAGATTGTATAAAAAGTTTCTTGGCATGATGCAAGGACACTTACGATTTTAGAAGTCACAGCAGGAAAAACTATTAGCAGTATAAATGAACACATAGAGTCCAGTTAAGCATTTCAAGACATATGCACAAGGCAGCTTTTTAGTTAGAAGATAAAGTAAGATTCAGGACTTTAAAAATTGGCTGTTAAACTTACAGGTAAAAGGCAAATACAAAATAAAATAGAGCTTAAGGATTCTTTTTTCTTCTTTCATACCTGAATTTAATGACTGTGAAAATATATACATTAACTCTTTATGAAGAAATTACATTATTTGGGAAAAGTTATAGTACCTTGATATATATAAGTATATTGTTTACATACATAATTGTTTATCATTGTTTAAAAACAGAATTTTGCTTCTCTTGTTTATAATTTATTTACTCATTGTCAGCGTAAGAAAATCCCCTGGGACATGTGAATGAATTTCATAGAGTACTCTAGGCTTTAAAGTTACCCCTGTTTTTTTTTTCTTCTCCTGTATTTTTCTTTCTGAATCAGTTGTGTTTTTGAGATTCCTATCTAGTAGGAACTCATTAATTTGTTATTTCCCTTATTTGTTGCCATATACAGAGGTCTCCTGGGGTCATATAAATTATTTCAAAAACACATGTAGAAATTTTTCTATTGTTAATGGGTGCCCAGTGCCTCCAGATCCTACCTAAGTCTATGTAATTTACATCTATTATTTATGTAATACAATCATGTGTTTCTCCTCTTAGAAGAAAATTGCAATGTCCTCAAATGTGGCCTCATTCGAATAGCTCTGGATATTCAAGTGTCCCGTGAATGAAACTTAGGAAAATATAAATTGACTGCTTCCCATTGAATATTATAGACTCAGCATTTTAAGTTCAAATTTAAGTTCAACTGCTAAGTGTAACAGTTGGGAAAGATTCTGAAATCATTCAGCAATGAAAAAATATTCAGATCAATTATGAAACTGGTAATTTTTTTCTATGAATCTTCCTTTTTCATGTCCCTATTACTTAAAATGTTCTACAGTTTATGGGACACCTGGGTGGCTCACTGGGTTGAGCGTCTGACTTCAGCTCAGGTCATAATCTCATACTCCGTGAGTTGGAGCCCCACATCAGGCTCTGTGCTGACAGCTCAGAGCCTGAAGCCTGCTTCAGATTCTGTGTCTCCCTCTCTCTCTCTGCCCCTCCCCTGCTCATGCTCTGTCTCTCTCTGTCTCAAAATAAAATTAAAAAAAAAAAACATTTAAAAAATGTGCTACAGTTTACTCAGATTTTATGAATAGTGAAATGTTTCTGTTCAAATTCACCTATATCCTTTTACAATACAAAAAAAATAACAACAACAAACATACCATGAGAAATAATAAAAGTAAAACGCTGACATATACTAATGTTATATTGAAGGCTGGAAACCAGTGTATGAGTCTGTATACATTATGTCACATTCTACTTGAGAAAGCATTAGGTAAAGGAGAAAGTGGAGTAGCAGAGGGGTTTATACCTGGGAATTCAGAGTTAACCTGCTGTTGTTTTTTTTTTTTTTAATTTTTTAATGTTTATTTATTTCTGAGACAGAGAGAGACAGAGCATGAGTGGGGGAGGGGCTGAGAGAGAGGGACAATAGAATCCGAAGCAGGCTCCAGGCTCCGAGCTGGCAGCACAGAGCCTGATGCAGGGCTCAAACTCACAAACCGTGAGATCATGACCCGAGCCAAAGTCGGCCGCTCAACCGACTGAGCCACCCAGGTGCTCCATTAACCTGCTGTTTTGAAAACATCCAAAGTTCATGAGAATTGGCATCCTTGTGTACTGGCTTTAATTCCATTATATCCAAAGTGCCACAGCCATGAAACATAAAGTAAGAATTAGCTATAGGGTGCCTCAATGGCTCAGTCGGTTAAGCGTCTGACTTCTGCTCAGGTCATGATCTCACGGTCTGTGGGCTCGAGCTCTGAGTTGAGCTCTGTGCTGACAGCTCAGAGACTGACGCCTGCTTTGGATTCTTTATTGCTCTCTCTTTGTCCCTCCCCTGCTTATGCTCTGTCTCTCTCTGTCTCTCAACAACACATAAATAAATGTAAAACAAATTTTTTTAAAGAATTAGCTATATACTTTACCAAAACATGAATTTATTTATTGATATCCCTAGATTGTCTACAATGAGGTTTACCTTATATAGAAGCCCTTACTTGCTTAGTGAATGCGTCTACTTCAGAAAGCAAGTTCATCTACTTATCACTCAGCTGACTCTGTTTTTCCTTGATAGTTCCACAGATACTTGGAAACATGTTTGTTTGTTTATGTTTATTTATTTTGAGAGAGAGAGCATGAACAGGAGAGAGGCAGAGAGGGAGAGAGACAGAGAGAGAGAAAGAGAAAATCCCAAGTAGGCTTGGTGCTGACGTGGGTCTTGCTCTCATGAACTGTGAGATCATAACCCAAGCCGAAATCAAGAGTCAGATGATCTATGAACTGAGCCACCCAGGTGCCCCACATTTTTAAATATTACATATAAATACATTTGTATATATTCATATTATAAAATCAGTTACTACCTTTAGTCCTCAAATGTACTCTTTAGTAAATCTTTTTTTGTTAGCCATTTGTTAGTGGAAACTTTCTGCATTTTTTAATTTCATCTTTATCTTTTGTTTGGAAAATTTGAAAAAAACAAAAGAGAAAAATATTTCTGATACCCACACACTGGAAATATGATTAATATTTTAATGTATTTACTTCAGGTATTTTCCTTGATACAAATATTACGGGATTAAAGTGATAGGAAAAATCACTTTTTTATTCTGCTTTTGGTGGTACTGGAGTGGCGGGGAAAGAGGTTGGTGGATCATATATACGGGGTTTAGGGTTGAGACATGGCTACAATTTGGGAGCTGCGAAGTCTTATGCAAGTTACTTAACCTTGCAAAGTCTCTGTCTTCTTGCTTGTAATTTTTTGAGGATAAAATGTAATATGTATATTACATATACAATATCATATATGTTAATACTATATATGTAAAGTTGTTAGCACAATACTCTATGAAAATATGATAGCTTTTACTACTGGAATTTTCTCTAATATTATATCTTAATAATTCTATGTCATTAAGTATACTTTGAAAACATTCATAAAACCTACAGAATAATTTATCAACTGGTTGAAGATACTTTATTAAACTCTGATATTCTCTTTTATAGAATTTGAATTATATTTATTTTATCATTATTTTAAACAATTTTAGCATTGATAGACTTGCATTCATCTTTATTACCTCAGGATAAATTGCTAAGAGTTGTATCTGCTCAATTGTTTTGTTCCACTTTTTTATTGGTCAGTTTGGTTTCAGAGTTACATTCCTTTAAGTACTATAGCTTTTAGAATGTCTTAAAAATATATATTCGGGGCACCTGGGTGGCTGAGTTGTTTAAGCGTCCGACTTCGGGTCAGGTCATGATCTCGCCGTTGGTGGATTCTGCCCGCGATGGGCTCTGTGCGGACAGCTCAGAGCCTGGAGCCTGCTTCAGATTCTGTCCCCTTCTCTCTCTACCTCTCCCTCGCTTGTGCTCTCTCTTTGTCTCTCAAAAATAAATAAATGTAAAAAAAATTTTTTTTTAGTATGTATTCATCAGGCCATATTCCCTATCCTTATTCTTATTTTACAGATGTTTCCAGGAAATCTCCCATGAGATTATGGGATGTTCATCTTCTAGTATGTTCTAAAAATTATTGTGTGTTCTGTATGTAATCATTCTGATTTCTAATTGTCTTTAGTTATATTTTCTTAGTTTGCTCTTTTTCATTACTTTTACAACTCAATTTGTTGAAAGCATATTATGTATTTGATAAGCAGGAAGCAATATGCTATACATCTTATATGCTATTTTCATAGTTTTTATACAGACATTTTGCTAGACTGCATTTATGTCTAGGAAGTTTGTTGATGCTTTTGAGTTGATTATAGACCAATTAAACTTTTTAAATTTCGAATAGTGAATAATGCAAACTAAAATTTCACAGCATATGTTCTATAAAAACAATAAAATTAAAAATTAATGAGGGGCACCTGGGTGGCTCAATCAGTTAAGCGTCCAACTTCAGCTCAGGTCATGATCTTATGGTTTGTGAGTGTAAGCCCCAGGTTGGCCTCTGTGCTGACAGCTCAGAGCCTGGAGCCTGCTTCAGTTTCTGTGTCTCCCTCTCTCCACCCCTCCCCCGCTTGTTCTCTCTCTCTCTCTCTCTCTCTCTCTCTCTCTCTCCCTCTCTCTCTCTGTCAAAAATAAATAAACTTTAATTTTTTTAAAAAACTGATGACAGTAGGAGTACCTGGGTGGCTCAGTTGGTTGAGCGCCCCACTTTGACTCAGGTCATGATCTTGCGTCCGTAGGTTCAAGCCCCGCATCGGGCTTTGTGCTGGCAGTTTAGAGCCTGGAGACTGCTTTAATTCTGTGTCTCCCTCTCTCTCTGCCCTGCCCCGGCTCACACTCTGTCTCTCTCCCTGTCTCTCAAAAAAATAAAATAAAATGTAAAAAAATTAAAAAGTTGATGACAATATTATATTTAGAAAATAAATATTCAGGTGTTGTAAAAATACATTTATATATAGCCCATGAGTTGAAAATATCACAAGGGAAATTAGAAGATATTCCAAGATGTAAAAATGGAAATATTGATATCTGTGTACTACTAATAAAGCTATAGAGGAAAAGTTATAAATTTAAATGCTTATATTGTTGAAAAAAACAAGGATTTAAGTCAGTGATCCAAACTTCTACCTTAGAAGCTACTAATAGGAGTAATTTAAACCCAAAGTATATATGGCTCAATAATATAAAAAGAAACCAACCAACAAAGATGGGCAAGATACTTGAGTTTTAAAATCCATTCAGTTCAAAATACCTTTTAATGTTCTTTTGATTTTTTTTTTTGACCCCTTTTGATTTTTTTTTTTTGACCCCTGGACTATTTAAAAGTGTATTATTAAGCTGCAGGAGTGGTGCATAGGGTAAATTTATCTTTCAGTTTTGACTAGGATAGCACTATGCTTATCCCTGGAGGTATTTGGGAGTCTGGTACTGGCTTGTGGCTTAAGTTAAGGCTGAGATGGGCTCCGAATAATCCGTAATATGCTGTTTAAACTTTGAAATGCCCCTGGTGACACCCTTGGCAAGTTTGTTTACTTTATTTAAAGATGTGTCGATTGATGTCTTACAAGTTATTTTATTGGTTTGCTGATTGGCTTGGCTACTTGACCAGTAAGTAGATTTGCCAGATAAAATACAGGATATCCATAAGTTATTTGGCACCACCTTATATTTTTAAAAAGTCATTGTTTTTCTGGAAGTGGAATTTTACATGGATCTTATATTTTGTTTGCTAATCTGGGCAACCCTATCAGTAGGGCATCAAAGACTCTACTTGAAATATTTGCCTAAATTCTCTTGAAACAAAAATTCCTCACACATATCTTAAATGTTGGTAATCTAGATTCAAAGTGCTCACTTTGAGACCAGTGACACCAGGGAAGTAATAATGAAAGTTCCTTGAATCTCAGGACTTGCCTGTATTTTCTTGAATTATATGTACTTTACATTTATTAAAGCTTTATATAAATATGCCCTGTTGAGTCTTGAGAATTCTTTCAGCTATTCCAACCTGTGAACTTCTTTTAAATATTTGAATATTATGTTATATAAATATATAATATTTATATATGTTACAAGTTTTATATACTCTGTTTTATTATTTATATAATTATATAGCCTAATTTTACATATAATTGTATATTATGTATTAGTCTATATTTTAGTTATATATAAATAATTTCTAATATACATACATAGAGAGAGAGAGAGAGAGAGAGAGAGAGAGAGAGAGAGAATATTAGCGGAGTCAATTTGGAGGAGCTCTCATTGGCCAAAGATGCATAAATGAATACATGAAGAAATTGGAAAGCACTTTCTTAGAACAGAATGTTTCCTAATAAATATAGAAGGGCAATGTGGTTAGTCATTGTTAGATGCTAACAGTAATTGATAAAAGTTTGGTGAGAAGCAAAGATATTTATATAGTCATAAAATGTATCCAAAGAAATTAGTTATTAATTCCTAAGGAACACATAGTATCTCCTCAGAGAAGAAATTTGGTAGACTTTACCTTAAACAGATGATCAAAACCAACCGTTCTCTGTAATGAGACAGTTATTGATCATGTGCCTCCTAATTTGACCTAAGATAGCTACATTACTTAAGCTGTACTCCTGACAAAGAACCCGAATTAAGGACAGTCTACAAAATAGTGGGCCTATACTCTTTAAAAACATTAAAGGTAAGGAAGACAAAAAAAAAAAAAAAAGAGAGATGAAGTTTTCCAAATTAAAGGAGACTAAAATATCATAAAACTAAGTAAAATGCATGAAACTGGATTTGATCTAAAACCTGGTGAAAAAAATGTTGTAGAACATCTGACAAAATTTGAATATGGATTGCAGGTTTTAAATATTGTACCATAGTTAAATTTCCAAATAAGATGGTTAAACATGTTAAAATACTTATGCAAGAGAAAGGCTTTGTTTTGGAAGTACCTTCTGAAGTATTTAGGGGTAAAAGCATATGACAGTTTCAGTTTACTTTCAAGTATTTAAAAAATATTTTATCTATTTCTATATATAAATGATAGATACAGATACCTATATCTGTATTGTTTTCTCTTTATATATCTACCCATATATATATTGGATATCTATCTCTCTATCATCTTTCTATCTATCTATCTATCTATCTATCTATCTATCTATGTATCATTGTCTAGAGTGAGAGAGAGAGAGAGGAAGAGCCAAATGTAAATAACTGGTAAATCTGAATAAAGGGTATATGAGTTTGTTTATCATTTTTGTACCTTTTATTTAAGTCTGAAATTAAAGTAAAAATCAACATTAGCAATTATCTATAATTTGGTATTTTTAACAAAAAAAACACTATAAATCAGGAAGGATTTAAGTTATATCAATTCTGTTTCTTATTCCTTTATTGAAATTAGAAATGATACTACAGTTTCAATTAGAAGCTTCATGTTAATATGAGTTTAGTTACACAGAAGTTGGTCACCTCAGACATAACTTTGATTTAATATTGTTTTAATTTTATTATCTACTACAAATTTTACAAAAGTTAGTGTAATTTTTTTAAAAGAACCCATTTCCTAAAACATGAGCTATTATGCCATTTATGAAAGGAAACAAAAGAAAGAAATTAGTAAATGCTAATTTAGACAAGTGAGGAATGTCAATTTACTTTAAAACAATAGTAATTCCTCAGCTTCTAAATTGTTAACACTCATGGACTTTGCTTCCTGCGGTTTCATATTCAATGATCTCCCAATATACTTCTCAAAAGAGACACGAATCTGAGGAAATTGTTTTCATAATTAATCATAAATTATACTTGCTACTCTAAAGGCAATGATCTGTAAAAATTTAATTAAGAAATGAATAGTGTCAAGTCTCAATTCTGATTCAATGGCTCTTTGATTCGTTCTATTGTATTTATTTAAATAAATATCTTGGCAATAAAATGGAAAAATACCATAGTAGCTGCCTCAGAGATTTAATTCTTATTCAGTTCAGAACTACTTATTTAGAATTTGGTAATGTTATGTAATTATCAAGATCCCACATAACTAAATCCAAGCCTTACCAACTTCTCAGTATGGAAAAGTGATTATCATATCATGCAAGAAAACAGATCATTCCCACTTGACTGGTTTTTTAAAGTCCAGGACTATGTCTCATATTTAGTTTTTTTCTGATAAACTTAGCACAGAGTCCCACTCATAGTAGTACATTTTTAATGAATTAATAGATACATTTTAATGAATTAATTAACTATGAGTACAAGGTTGAAACAATGATCTTCATCCCAAGATACTTATTTGAGCATATACCATGTAATGCACGTAAGCACCAGTGTTGAGAATGTAATGCTGAATAATATCTTTAAT